>NC_056743.1:1724777769-1724978042 GCF_019279795.1 Protopterus annectens | reverse complement strand
ACCTCCCTTTCCTGTTCTGCAGGTAGCTGCTAGCAGCCTTGTTAGCTGTTGTCTATGACCCACTGTGAGTTTCTAGGTGTTAATTACTCATTTGTACTCCAATTACCATGCTGCAGCATTTCCTTATTGTCTTCCCATATCCTTTCTGTTTCAGCTGTGGTGCACAAGACAACCGCCACCGAGTTTCGTGCACATTTTCATCCATGTTCACATGAACTTTCGGTTACCTTGTGTGCTCTCAGCCAAGCAAAGCTATGGCTACTTCCACACCGCTATCCTGTGGCTTTGCTTAGCAACACGCAACATGGATTAGCAATGATCCGATGTGCTTTCAGCTACAGTGGCGCGCCCCTCTCTTGATGTCATGTTTACCTCCAGGCCACTCCTCGGTGTTGTGTGGTACATCCTTATGACAGTGGGGCATTTGCGATTCAGTATTACTTGACTCATTTGCATGGCATTGACTGCTAATTCCTAGTTACAGCACGGAACACTGTCACAGACCCTTAGCAACCCTTGTGCCATGGTTGTGGTGTAGCATGCATGCCATTGACTATTATGAGGATATCATGAATTGTGTTACATTGCAGTTTTATGACATCTATATATATTTTCCTTGTGATCCCGTTTGCGCACAGATGCACTGCGGTTTTACTTTGCATTGGTGTGGCCATGACATTAAATGTTATTTTTTATATGTTATGCATGTTGTTTTATGCCATTGGCTATATATTTAGCCATTGGCATATATTAACATTATAATACGTAAGTTTGGTCTGCTTTCATGGTTCTGATTTTATGTTTGACAAAATGTAAACCATTTTTTTTTTGTTTACATTTGTATATTTTTGCACTATGCCTGCACCACTTCATGAATCGCTATATATCTTCATTTGCATGCTACACTGTTGCACATGGGGTAACTAGCATACATGCGCTGGGAGCTGCGCAGCTCTGCCGTATGCTGGTAGTGCACGTGGAAACAGCTCTTACCTGAATCGCTCGGCGGCCATATTTGGCACTAGATCGCCGATGCTACTCCAGCGCCTGGCGCAAGCTTCATGAATCCCGGGGAATGTTTTTTTCTAATGTTACTTTTGATGCCTTGGACGGGGAAAGTGATGTATTTTTTTTACCCGCAATTCCGTTCTATCATGCAGTTCTTCAATTAATAATGATGTTAATGCGTATTGTTTGTTAGATACATCAAAAGTGCCTGTTAAGAGTAAATTTATTCTCCCATTTATGCATAAGGGAATACAACAGTTATCATCCATGATTAATTTTGTGGTAGATAATGCCTTTCAGAAATTTTTGAAAAATAAAAAGGGAATGAGTTATAATTTGACTAAACAGGAATGGAGGGCATTACAGGATATGAGTAAATGGCAGGAATTAGTAATAAAGCCCTCTGATAAGGACAATACAATTGTGGTACTGCATTATTTACAATATCTGAAAATGTGTATGGATCATCTGAGTAATGAAGAAGTTTATAAGGTTTCCAGTTTTTTGGAATACCAGCTAGCTATAATTAATTTTAGGGAGCTTTTGGAGAAAGGACACAGGTTAGGATATTTGTCTAAACAGGAGTTGGAAGTAAAATTTAATGTGGATGGTTGTACTTTAACTAGGTTTTACTGCCTACTGAAAATCCATAAGAGTTTATTATTCCTCCCAGGTCGACCTATACTAGCTGTGAATAATTATTTTTTACATAATGTGGGGGAAATGTTACATTCATATTTGGTGAACTTTGTGGTGAAGCTAGATTCGTATATAAAAGATTCATTTGATTTTTTGGAGAAAATCAAGTTTGTAGTTTGAGGAAATATTAGTTTGTATACAAATATAAAACACTCTGTAGGCCTGGTTCTTTTTGGGAGATAGTCCTGTAGTGAATTATGTTATTGACTTGATTTATTTTAGTTTTGTTAATATTTTTTATGAATTTAATCAGGTGATTTAACAACAGGTTCAGGGTACTGCCATGGAAGCTCCATTTACTCCCATATATGCGGACATATTAATGGGATTGTTTGAGACAAATTTTTTTATATAAATTGCATTTTTTTAAGAAGCATATTATATTTTATTTTAGATTTATTGATGATTTAATTTTTTTTTGTATAGAGAGGGTGAATCATTGGTAGAGGCTTTTGTATGTGAAATACATAATAATTGTTTTGGGTTTGAGTTTGATGGTTTACAGAGGGGAAAGTCAGTTACATTCCTGGATGTAGTTTTAAAAGGCCATGATGATGGTAGTATAAGCACTAGGGTACATAGGAAATTTGATGGAGGGCAGTTTTTAGATGGTAGAAGTTGAGTTCACCTGTTGAATGCTTTACCATATTGTGAGATGTTGAGAGTTAGTAGATTATGCAGTGATAAGAAAGTTTTGGAACAGGAACCTACTCAAACTTGTATTATGTTTAAACAGAGGGGGGTGCAGTATAAAGATTATTATTAATGCCCTTGAAAGACTGTGTCAGCTGGATTGTTTAAGTAAGAATATGTATGTATGATAGAAAACTAGAGGTGGATAATTATAATTATTTTTGTAGGAATGGTAAAAAGGTTTATTTTGTAACTGTGTTTAATTTATTGACTTGTGAGATAGTTGGTATTATTAAATTGGCCCTTTCTTTTAAGAGGAAAAAGCTGTGTTAATAATTTATGGCACACCCCTTTGAGATCTTTGAAGAGGAGACAAAGTGTAAAAGATATGTTGGTTCATAACAAATGTTGTGTACCTAAAGTGGGATATAACAAAAAATATGTAATTCTGGAATGTGGGCTTGTGGTGGTTGTTCTATATGCCATCATGTGATTAGAATGACCTCTCAACCAATTGGGGACAAATTTCAACAGAATCAGGGACAAGTCAAGGAAAAATCAGGGACAATCAGGGACACTTTTAAAATATTAGTGCTATTAACTTGAAACATTGACAGAATCAGAGCATATGAATTAATACACATTTTCTGAAGTAAAAGTAGTTTATAACTCTTAATTATTGTCATTATTCATTAAGTGTAATTCACCACCTTTCCTCCAAAACTCACTAGTTTTAGGAAGAATTAAGAGGTACAAAGTTAAAATTTGAGTCAAAATCAGGGACAGTTGAGAGGTATTATTCCTTTGATAGTATTAATGGTGTTAGATTTAAACTGATAGCGGAACATTCATGTAATACAGAAGGGGTAGTTTATGCTCTGAAATGTTCCTGCAGCCTTTTTTATATTGGTGAAAGTAAGAGGTCCTTTAAGATAAGGCTGCAGGAACAGATAAGAGTCATCAGGAATAATAAGTATGAAAGTCCAGTAGCATCTCATTTTAATACTGTTCATGGGGGGATTTATACAGACTTAAGAGGTTGTGTTTTAGAACATATTTCAGCTGAGAATGTAACCCTTTTGAAGAGCAAATTGGTATATAAAAAAAATTTTTATTTTAAAATATGGGACAGTGACACCTATTGGTTTTAATAAGGAATGTTGCTGGAAATCTCTCTTGTAAAATTTTTTTTTTGAATAATTGTTTTTTTTTACTGGATAATTGTTAATTGTTAGTAGTACTTATTGATACCAGTTCTTGTGTTTGTTATCTCCTAAAAAGCCTGTGGACCATGGTGGCAGAGAACTGTCTGTTTTAGTGTGCTCAATATTAATTAAACTTTTTATTTTATTGGCTTGTTGGCATTCATTGTGGATTTTTTAGTTTTTGCTTTTTATCTGTGGTTTTGGATATGTATCCTATCTGTTTGTGCTTTCATGCACCTGAGCCAGTAATCAAACTTGGGTCATCTAGGCTGTAGTCACAAGAATTTCTTTTCCATTTCATTCTTGAATTGTGTTTTTTTCTGGCTTATTCCTCAGGCTGAATAAGAGTTTGTCAAAGCATCTACTGTAAAAGAGGCTGAATATGCAGTTACAAAATGTAGCTTTTGTAATAGACATACTAGTGGATGTGCAGAGATCTTGTTGAGTTTGCATTCAGTTTATTGTTTTACATAGGAAGGGGTCATTGTTTGAACAGAGCAGTGTATGTGTGATGCAAACATGTAGAGATGTAAGATAATGACCAAACTGAAACCATTCCAGCTAACCTAGGGCAAGCAAAGTAGCACAGAAAAAGTATAATTGTGGTAACCTACTGAATAATGTAGTATTTTTGAAAGCATGCTCCATTTTATACAGGGATGGTGATAAATTCATCCACAGGTTGAGTGCAAAAAGAATTAAAGGAGAAAAATTAGCAGTTGTTACTTTAGCAGAGTAATGCAAAAACATGGCATTCCTATAAAAAGCTTCATAGCTTTGGATTTGTACAAGTGACCATGCTAATTAAGTGTGACTCAAACCTGAATATGATGCCAGTGATACAAACAGCTAGTTGTACAAACTTCTCCTGAGACTATTCCATGGATCAAAGCTAGCAGTGATTCTTGGTTGTACTGCTAAAGACACAATTACTTTTTTTTTTACCAGTGCTTGCTTACCATCAGTTCTCATGCCAGTTAATTGGCCCATTCATTTCCTGCAAAGTAAATCCTGATTCTAGCTTTAGTCATTCCTCTGGGGTATAAGCCATGTGCAGTGACTATCATTCAAGAATCAATAAGACTTTTCTGGTAAGTGGCTCTAAGCCTACCATGCAGCAGCTGACATAAGCACTTGCATCACTGCTAGGACCTACAATGTCCTTCCCCTTTGTGTTCCTAATTTCACACACACATACATACACACTGAGTATTACCATCAGTGGCATTGTCCTTACCTTCTGGGTACAACGCAAGCAACAGGCCTAGCTACCCAGCAGTGCAGTCACTGGGAATGTTAAAATTCCATGTGATGCAGGTATATACTGCAAGGTTCTTTCCTAGGTCCTTTGATGTTCACAAACATTGTGAATGAAATGGTGAATCAGTGTGGTAATGTCAGAGTTGTTTAGTAAGTAACGTAACAGTCACTGGTAATGTTACAATGACTACATGTACAAAATGGTAAAAAAGGAGGTTGATTCTGATGCTGATACAAGACTTCATTTGAATGGTGGCAATGGGCAGACAGGAATTATTAATCCACAACCCTTGTGGAATGAGTAGGCTGACATCCATCCAGTCAGTCGCTGACTATCTTACCCTGCCAGATTTCCCATTGTCTGACTGACTAACTTAGCGCTAGTAACCTGGGGCACAGTCTGAGTTGCAGCTCATGACACAATTATCAATTAAGTTGAGGGATACAGGAAGGAATAGCAGAGAATATGTTCACTTTATCTGCACTGAGATGTAGTCTTAGATTGAGGACCATGTTTTGGAATGTATGGAAGTACTCAGGTTATCTTTAATAGCTGTAATGTAATTGACAGAGCAATGGCAGATTTATCTACATACTAAACAACTCTGACATTACCACACTGATTCACCATTTCATTCACAATGTTTGTGAACATCAAAGGACCTGGGACAGAACCCTGCATTATATACCTTCATCACGTGGAATGAGGAAAGTGTGGTAGCGATTCTAACAATTTGTATTCTGTAAGGTAATAGAGAATGACCTTGATGTTTTATATGTTAGTGCTAAACACTGTATGGTCTGTAAAAGCTTTGAGTGACTGGCCATATGAAAAGCATTGGAAAGGTTAAGAAGTAGTTGGCCTACTCATCTGCCTTGTCCCTGTATGATGAAATTAATTTGGCTCTATACAGGAGTGCAGTATCAGTACCACTATTATGCTGTAACTTGTGATCTGTACTGGAAAAGAAATTAGAATCATTTCACAGCTGTTGATGGAGACAGTTCCCAAGGACCGTAAGTATAGTAAATGGTTCTAGTAACAATTTTTAGAAATTCAGAAGGTTGTTTATCCCTGGATGGTGATCATGATTAGTTAGTCAGGGTCATTGCTGACTGATAATATGTAAATAATAAATATAATGGAAGTATCGTCAGACAGGAGTTCAAAACTTTCAGTATATTTATCCGAAATTAGTTTTTTGATCGGACCGTACAAGGGTTTCAAGCATATTAGCGATATTAGAGTCACTGAGATGATGGTAAGATGATGATGTAGGACCATGGCCCAGATGGTAGGAAGGGGTTTCTAACATATTAGTGATATCAGTGTCACTGACATGATGGTAAGATGATGATGTAGGGTCATGGCCCAGATGGTAGGAAGGGGTTTCTAACATATTAGTGATATCAGAGTCACAGAGATGATTGTAAGATGATGACATAGTGTTGTGGCCCAGATAGTAGGAAGGGGTTTCCTAACATATTAGTGATATCAGCATCACTGAGATGATGGTAAGATGATGACATAGTGCTGTGGCCTAGATGGTAGGAAGGGGTTTCTAACATATTAGCAGTATCAGAGTCACTGAGATGATGGTAAGATGATGATGTAGGACTGTGGCCCAGATGGTAGAAAGGGGTTTCTGTCATATTAGTGATATCACAGTCACTGAGATGATGGTAGGATGATGACATAGCACTGTGGCCCAAATGGTAGGAGGGGGTTTCTAACATATTAGCGATATCAGAGTCACTGAAACAATGGTAAGATGATGATGTAGTGCTGTGACCCAAATAGTAGGAGGGGGTTTCTAGCATATTAGCAATAGCGTCACTGAGATGACTGTAAGATGATGATGTAGTGCTGTGGCCCAGGTGGTAGGAAGGAGTTTCTAACATATTGGTGATAGCAGTGTCACTGAGATGACGGTAAGATGATTATGTAGTGCTGTGGCCCAGATGGTGTGAAGGTACCATTAGCTTTGAAAGAACAGCTTTTTGTTAACGATAGTCATTTCTGACTTGATTATGGACTCATCTGAAATTGACATGAAACAAATTATCATTTGTTGGCTTGAAAATGTATCAAAGGTGATCTCTTGCTGTCATCATGGTTTTCATTTTTTGAAGTAATTCTTGGCAGATTTATAGACTGGACCAACCCTGTCAATCTTTGAATTAAAAATGCAGTTAAAGTAAGAAGCTGCTTCGCAGAGGAGTACAGAAGTGTTGCCAAAATCCATCGCTAGAGTGCTTCTTACAAATATTTTAGTCTTTCTCAGAAATGAGCAGATATATGAAATCTGTTGCTAACTGATGAAATGATTCATCAACCATTGATGGGCTGTTTCCAAGAGGGACAAGCCTCCAAGTTACTTCAAGCAATTTTGAAAAACACTCTGAATGGTAAGAATGAAGGTAGGGTGTCAGACAGGAAACATACAAATTAGTCATGATAGAAAACTATAACCCCTCCAGCACATTTATGGCTCCTGTCCACACTCTTGATAGTTTAACTAGATATAGTAAAGTTTTTATCATTGCCTGCCAGTTTTAGGCATCTTTCCAAAACTACAGGGATGTCAGATAGGTTAATCAAGAGGCAACTATGTATTATGTCAGATCTCTTGTGTATGCCTTTCTGCATTAATGCAGACAATTCTGATACCTGAGGCTTAGATAATTTGATGTTTATAGGTCCACTGGATACACATATATTTTGAGGTCTATCAGTTTTCTGGATGCCACTAGACAGAGGTGGATTGTGAGATATTAGAGATGTAATTACTAGATTTGTTTTTGCCTTACAGTGCTTATTAGGGTTTAAATGGAGAAAATATTTGGGGCAATAAGGTATGTGTTGTACCACATTATAAGGCCTCAATGTTTTGGGATAAAATGGTAAGTGTACAATAGAGACCAGTTCCTGAATTTGGATACTGATAAGTAGTTGCACACACTGTTTGTGGAACACAAAGCTCACCAAGCGAATAATAAGTCAACAAGTTAATAGCCTTGTGTGATATGGTAGTATTTATACTGGGTGTTTTCACATGTAATTTGATGGGACTGCATTGCATCAATGCAGCCATCATGGATCTGAGTCATGGATCTATAACTCTACATAGCTTAGGATAGAGGAGCTGGGGCAATAGGGTCTGATGAAGGCTGGGCAGATAGGCCTCACTTACCATAGCAGGAATTTCCAAAATGGGGATGACCTAAACATTTTCCTCCTAAGTTTACACAAAGACTTGCAGAAAATGTGAAGTGTCCATGGGGACTGACCAGTGGAATTCCCTGTTATCTGTACTGCTTGATACAGAGACAATAAGAACACTGCACTAATGATGACCACAGGAGAACGAGGTAAGATTTCTTACACCATCCACTCAATGAAGTGTGACTTTGTCCTTCTGGATTATGTTGTGGGGTGAAATTATACATGGAGGTAACTATCTACAAAGGAATGAATAAAGTTATTTATTTCCAACTTTCACTCTCTGCACAATGTACTATACATAGTAGTACAGCAGTCTATAAAACCCTATATGCAGACTGCTGCCATTGCTTAAATCAAAATGAACTTTCTTAGTATGGAGGGTTAATAACATGTGGAGTTGTGTACATTTTCATATCAGAATTGTACAAATAAAATGTGTCATTCAGTTCTAGTACAAAGCAACAACAGGCTACATCTGAGGACATTTATACCAGTAACACCATTCTGCAGGTAGGAAATGTATCAGAATAGACAGGAAATGGTGGTAGCTAGATTCTCTAATTAGACTGACTTAGTGACTCCACTTCTCAGCTGCATTCTGAAGTGTCTCACAAAACTCACATACATTGGTCCTGCTGTATAAATGGCATTGTGAAGCTTTGCTTTATAATTTCAAGCACTGATGTCCTTAAATATTGGGCTTATACCTGGTACTATATAGAATTAGATGAAGAAAAATGTAAGTTACTCAGATTCATAGGTTCATAGGTTGGTACTAGGTTATCAGCCCTAGGGCCTATACAAGCCTAGCCATAACAATTCCCTGACTATTTCTTCCCACACTATTTACTTCCCTGGACCCTGTATAGAATACTCAGCCTGAAATGTCATTCAGTGTGCACACCATACACACAGAGACACACACATACACACACACACACACACACACACACACACAAGCATACACATGCATGTGCGCACCCAAGACACATGTATACAAACACACACACACACATAAACATACATATAGATGGACAATATTGAAGATCATTAGCTCACATAACTGCAAGTCTTTGACAAATAAGAGGTTTCCAGAGAACCTGTCAGAAACCCATGTTTATGTGTAGATGACATACAATTTCTGGGTCTATATTACTGCGTCAAAAGACATGTTCGCTGAACACGTCTTACTCGACATGGAAATATTGACATCAAAAACTCGAATGGCCGAGTTAGCAAACTTTTTCCCATAGAGAAAATAAACACACTTTCAATCCCTACAACATGGGGGGGGCGTCACCCCCACCCCCACCCCCCTAACTAAATATACCAACTCCAAGATCACACTACAGTGGGGAAAAGGGCAAATCCCTGATGATGGGTGAGCGACTTTTTTCCCCTGGGAAAAATTTTGCTGACTTGGCCATTCTGGTTTTTGACAAGTCAATATTTCCATGTCACTTAAGATGTGTTCGCCGAACATGTCTTTCAACAAAGTAATATAGACTCACAATTTCCACACAAAAAGCAGAGGGCACTGCAGGTGAGAAACAAACAAGTGGTATACCCTATTAATGGAAATCACACATATCAAAAATCACTTTTCCATGTTAGCTTTGTGTCATACACTCAAAAATTTTCATTTCAAACATTACATACCTACTTGTACCACATTCAAATCATTTTATAGTTCTAGCAAATTTCCATTAGTCACATATTACAGTTTCCTCATCCTTCAATTAAAACTAGATTATAAGGTCTACCCCCTCTGCTCTTTATCTATCCTCCTTTCCTATTCTAAAGCTCAACCCTTTTGCTTCTTTTTCTCTGCTTTCCACGACCCCCCCCTTTGTAGTTTTTCTTTCCAAAGGGCATCATATTTCTGTTTTAAACCTGTAACCTAGCTATTACTCACTGCCCCCCACCTACTTTGTTATCATTTTTCCTGTTTTCTACCTTTTCTCAATTAATGTTTCCTGACCCCATGGTTTAGCATTTCCTTTTTCAACTAACTCACCATTAATAACAGTTCTCTCGTCTCTTCTATCCCTGTATAAGAATAATAACAACCCTCATCCCATTTGCTAGTTTCTTACCAGCTCTGAGACTTTTAAGTCCTTCACTGCCTCATTGCATTTCTTATCACTCTTATGCATCCCACCTTTCTTGCTCACCTTTCTTTTAATTTACCAAAAACAATAATTTCTTTCCATACCACAAAAAATATCCATTTACCCTATACCTTCTTTCACTACTCTGCTCCATTCAAACCACTTTCTTCCTACCTTTTTTGAATTCTCACTCCTACTCCCCTTCTTTTACCTCACTATCCTTCTAACCACTCCAGTGTACATCAGCCAGTCTTCCCTCCTCAGATGAAAAGCCTCTCCTATTTGTTCAAAAGTCATAAATTGTCCTTTATTTCAGTCATACTGCAACTGCTTCACATATTTATTTATTTTATTTATTTTATTTAACATTTGTTAACCGGGCTAGTCCAGCTGGATATATTTCCATTTTCTGCAGAGGCCCAAGGAGAAAAGCTCCAATTGTAAAACATACCACCACCACACCAAAAGGTTTAAAATAGACAAAAAGGAATTAGCTATAAATTCTAGGAAGACAAAAGGACATACTATACTAGATACATCATACATTTACAGAACATTTTACAGCATGTAAGTCTAGGGCGA
Source organism: Protopterus annectens (assembly GCF_019279795.1). Taxonomy (NCBI): domain Eukaryota; kingdom Metazoa; phylum Chordata; order Ceratodontiformes; family Protopteridae; genus Protopterus; species Protopterus annectens. The sequence continues at coordinate 1,724,967,318 of NC_056743.1, read as the reverse complement.
TCCCAAGACACTATTAGAAAAATACCTTTAAAACTTTGGTAAATCTAGTTTATGCAGACAGTTACTTTTCCTAAGGATTATTTGCTAGACATATTATTAGAAAAAAAAAGGAAGGGAGAGAAAAAAAAGGAGGGTATATTAATCAAGAGGCAGGGAATACTACCAACAGGGTACATTGATATCTCAGCAGACAAGAATCTAATTGTTGTCAAGTAGTAGAGATTACTTAAGTACCTTCTAATTTAGGGGAGAATATAGGAAAGAGAATAGGAGAGTGGGAGGCCAAGAGATGACAATGAGAAGTCCAGAGGATCAGTCTGGGTAACAGCAAGGGCATAGCCAGTGATTTTTAAGGTATGCCTTAAGACTTTGCTTGAAGAGAGAGAGGGATGGAAGTGTGGTAAGGTCAGAGGGCAAGAGGTTCCATTATTTTCCCACGGTATTTGAGAATAGTGAGTCACCAGCTAAGTTGTTTGACTTGGTGGTCCTAGTAAGTAGTTTATTGGAGGAGCGTAAGGACTCAAGATTCCTATTGGGTGATATAAGGTTGTTTAGTACTGGTGTATTATTAGGTTGATAAAAAATTTTATGAGTGATGGTAAGTTGGGAAAGTATCAGAAGGTTTTTTTAGTTTCAGCCAGTCTAGTTGATGAAGGTTATGACAATGGTGAGTTCTATATGGGTTTCCAGTGGCAAATCTAGCAATACTATTATAGGAGTTGGCTAGTTTGGTAAGATTACTTTTTTTTAGATTAGTATATATGGGAGCTGCATACAGTAGTGTTGAAATTAGGTGGGAGTGGGCAATAGTCTTTCTGGCAGTTGGAGTCAAGAAAGGTTTTATCCTATATAGGGAGCCCAGTTTTTTATTAACAGATTTAATGGTGTTATTAATGTGAATGTCAAAGGTGAGATTATTATCAATTGTAATTCCTAATAGTTTGGTGGAAAAGTCTGGGGATATAAGGGTACCATTGCTAGATTGAATGGAGAAATCTATGAGGGTTGACTTAGTGTTTGGCATAAACAATAGTAGCTTGGTCTTTTTTGTGTTCAAAAGAAGGCACCGTCTAGAGAACCATGACTCTACAGTGTTGAAAGCTGTTTGGGTTAAAGACTGAAGTTCAGATATAGAGCTGGCAGAGCATATGATTGTAGAATCATCAGCATATTGTATACAGGTGGTTAGAGGAATGGCTATTTGAAGGTCATTGATGAATAATGAGAATAGGAGTGGACCAAGAATGGATCCTTGAGGGACTCCTAGAAATGGGAAGGTGAGAAGATAGTTGATTGTCCCAAAGGACTGCTTGCTGTCTATTACTAAGGTAGGACTTAAACCAGAGAATTGCTTTGGTGTCAAGAGAGAAGGATGACAGAGTATTCAAGAGTAGGCGATGGTTAACCATATCAAAGGCTTTAGACAGGTCGAGAAAGAGTGCTGATGAGAGGCTGTTATTATTGCGGTTATTATTAATGGTGTTGGTGAAGGATAGGAGAGCTGAGGTGGTACTATGATAAGGCCTGAAACCATGCTGACAGTTAGCTAGAATGTTATGTTTTAGTAAGTGGTTCATAAGCTGTTGGTGAATAAATTTTTCCATAATTTTGGCTATTGGAGAAAGGAGGGCTATAGGCCTGTAGTTAGAATAGTCAGTAGCGTTACCTCCTTTGTGTAAAGGAATAATATGAGAGATTTTCCAGAGATCTGGAATGGTTCCTTCAGTTATGGTATGGTTAATCAGGATGGATATAGGACAGGCAACTACTTTGGCAGCTTGCTGAAGGTATTCAGATGGCAAGTTATCGGCTGAGGGGGTACAAGGTTTGAGTTTGTGGATAAGTTTATAGATGTAGGAGGTAGGGATGGGTTTTAGTTGGAATGTAGGCTGAGTATGAGGTAAGGAGTTAGGTAGATCAGAGTTATCTGTTGCTAGTTGGTTGGCTAGAGATTGTACGGCATTTGTGAAGTAAGTGTTAAAGGTATTGGCAGTTTGATGGGAGGTATTGTTTTCTGACCCTAGAGGGGAAGGAGAGCTAGATTGGCCAAGGTGAAGGAGGTTATTTATGCTTGCCCAGAACTTTTGTGGATTAGTGTGGTGATTTTGCTGCAGTTTGCAAAAGTAGTTTTTTTTATCAGAGAGAATTGCTTTTTTTGTAGCATTTCTCAACTGTCTAAAGGTTTGTTTATCTGGGGTATTTCTGGTTGCTCTCCACTTAGTCCAGGACTTATTTCTAAGTAAACTTTTTTGTCTGGTATCTTTTGAGAGCCATGGGGCAGGTTTGGATTTTGTTCTAATGGATTGTTTAGGTGCATGTCTGTCAAGGATTGTTAAGAATTTGTTGTTGAAATATTTAGCAGCTTCTTCAAGAGGGAGAGTTTTTAGAGGGTTCCAGTCACAGGCACTAAGTTCTGTTTGAAATAGTGCAGGGTGAAAATTATGTATAGTGCAGGCTGAAAATTATTATATGTTATTCCTTTTCTTTCCCACTCACTTACCACCTTCCAGTATACTTACTGCTATCTGTCAGAAGTCCCCTGTGGTGTTCTTAGATATATCTTCAAATCTACATGCTACTCACTTTATCTACCTAAACGTATTCTTTCTCCTCTTCGTGTCATTGTTTTCCTACACTTTTCCTCTAACCTTCTTGCTCTCTAAACCACTCAGTGCTCACACTGTATTTATCACAACTGCATACCTCTTGAATGTGGCTGTACACCATTCCCCACAACCTTCCTCAATAACCTTTTTATTCTATAAACCACTCAGCCCTTTCTTGCACTGTACTTATCACTACTGCATGCCTCTTGAATGTGGTTATACACCCCCCCACAACCTTCCTCACTAACCTTCTTGTTCTCTAAACCACTCAGTGCTCACACTGTATTTATCACTACTGCATACCTCTTGAATGTGGCTGTATACCATTCCCCACAACCTTCCTCACTAACCTTCTTATTCTGTAAACCAGTCAGTCCTTGCACTGTATTTATCACTACTGCATGCCTCATGAATGTGGTTATACACCCCCCCACAACCTTCCTCACTAACCTTCTGATTTCATGATTCTCCCAAAGCCTTCTTCACTAACCTTCTTATTCTGTAAACCTCTCAGTGCTCACACTGTATTTATCACTACTGCATACCTCTTGAATGTGGCTGTATACCATTCCCCACAACCTTCCTCACTAACCTTCTTATTCCCTAAACCACTCAGTGCTCACACTGTATTTATCACTACTGCATACCTCTTGAATGTGGCTGTACACCATTCCCCACAACCTTCCTCACTAACCTTTTTATTCTCTAAACCACTCGGCCATTTCTTGCACTGTACTTATCACTACTGCATGCCTCTTGAATGTGGTTATACACCCCCCCACAACCTTCCTCACTAACCTTCTTATTCTGCAAACAAGTCAGTCCTTGCACTGTATTTATCACTACTGCATGCCTCTTGAATGTGGTTATACACCCCCCCACAACCTTCTTCACTAACCTTCTGATTTCACCATTCTCCCAAAGCCTTCTTCACTAACCTTCTTATTCTGTAAACCTCTCAGTCCTCACGCTGTATTTATCACTACTGCATGCCTCTCGAATGTGGTTGTACAACACTCTCCCACAACCTTCCTCACTAACCTTCTTATTCTGTAAACCACTCAGTCCTCGCACTGTATTTATCACTATTGCATACCTCTTGAATGTGGCTGTACACCATTCCCCACAACCTTTCCTCAATAACCTCCTTATTCTGTAAACCAGTCAGTCCTTGCACTGTATTTATCACTACTGCATGCCTCTTGAATGTGGTTATACACCCCCCACAACCTTCTTCACTAACCTTCTGATTTCACCATTCTCCCAAAGCCTTCTTCACTAACCTTCTTATTCTGTAAACCTCTCAGTCCTCACGCTGTATTTATCACTACTGCATGCCTCTCGAATGTGGTTGTACAACACTCCCCACAAACGTTCTCACTAACCTTCTTACTCTGTAAACCAGTCAGTCCTTGCACTGTATTTATCACTACTGCATGCCTCTCAAATGTGGTTGTACACCATTCCCCACAACCTTTCTCACTACCGTTCTTACTCTGTAAACCAGTCAGTCCTTGCACTGTATTTATCACTACTGCATGCCTCTTGAATGTGGTCGTACACCATTCCCCACAACCTTCCCCACTAACCTTCTTATTCTGTAAACCAGTCAGTCCTTGCACTGTATTTATCACTACTGCATGCCTCTTGAATGTGGTTGTACACCATTCCCCACAACCTTCCTCACTAACCTTCTTATTCTGTAAACCAGTCAGTCCTTGCACTGTATTTATCACTACTGCATGCCTCCTGAATGTGGTCGTACGCCATTCCCCACAACCTTTCTCAATAACCTCCTTATTCTGTAAACCAGTCAGTCCTTGCACTGTATTTATCACTACTGCATGCCTCTTGAATGTGGTTGTACACCATTCCCCACAACCTTCCTCACTAACCTTCTTACTCTGTAAACCAGTCAGTCCTTGCACTGTATTTATCACTACTGCATGCCTCTTGAATGTGGTCGTACACCCCCCCACAACCTTCTTCACTAACCTTCTTATTCTGTAAACCAGTCAGTCCTTGCACTGTATTTATCACTACTGCATGCCTCCTGAATGTGGTCGTACACCCCCCCACAACCTTCTTCACTAACCTTCTTATTCTGTAAACCAGTCAGTCCTTGCACTGTATTTATCAATACTGCATGCCTCTCGAATGTGGTTGTACACCATTCCCCACAACCTTCCTCACTAACCTTCTTACTCTGTAAACCAGTCAGTCCTTGCACTGTATTTATCACTACTGCATGCCTCCTGAATGTGGTCGTACACCATTCCCCACAACCTTCCTCACTAACCTTCTTATTCTCTAAACGACTCAGTCCTTGCACTGTATTTATCACTACTGCATGCCTCTCGAATGTGGTTGTACACCATTCCCCACAACCTTCCTCACTAACCTTCTTACTCTGTAAACCAGTCAGTCCTTGCACTGTATTTATCACTACTGCATGCCTCTTGAATGTGGTCGTACACCCCCCCCCCACAACCTTCTTCACTAACCTTCTTATTCTGTAAACCAGTCAGTCCTTGCACTGTATTTATCACTACTGCATGCCTCCTGAATGTGGTCGTACACCCCCCCACAACCTTCTTCACTAACCTTCTTATTCTGTAAACCAGTCAGTCCTTGCACTGTATTTATCAATACTGCATGCCTCTCGAATGTGGTTGTACACCATTCCCCACAACCTTCCTCACTAACCTTCTTACTCTGTAAACCAGTCAGTCCTTGCACTGTATTTATCACTACTGCATGCCTCCTGAATGTGGTTGTACACCATTCCCCACAACCTTCCTCACTAACCTTCTTATTCTCTAAACGACTCAGTCCTTGCACTGTATTTATCACTACTGCATACCTCTTGAATGTGGTTGTACACCATCCCCCACAACCTTCTTCACTAACCTTCTTATTCTGTAAACCAGTCAGTCCTTGCACTGTATTTATCACTACTGCATGCCTCTTGAATGTGGTTGTACACCCCGCCACAACCTTCCTCACTAACCTTCTTACTCTGTAAACCAGTCAGTCCTTGCACTGTATTTATCACTACTGCATGCCTCCTGAATGTGGTCGTACACCATTCCCCACAACCTTCTTCACTAACCTTCTTACTCTGTAAACCAGTCAGTCCTTGCACTGTATTTATCACTACTGCATGCCTCTCGAATGTGGTCGTACAGCATTCCCCACAACCTTCCTCACTAACCTTCTTACTCTGTAAACCAGTCAGTCCTTGCACTGTATTTATCACTACTGCATGCCTCCTGAATGTGGTCTTACACCATTCCCCACAACCTTCCTCACTAACCTTCTTATTCTGTAAACCAGTCAGTCCTTGCACTGTATTTATCACTACTGCATGCCTCCTGAATGTGGTTATACACCCCCCCACAACCTTCCTCACTAACCTTCTGATTCTGTAAACCAGTCAGTCCTTGCACTGTATTTATCACTACTGCATGCCTCCTGAATGTGGTCGTACACCACTCCCCACAACCTTCCTCACTAACCTTCTTATTCTGTAAACCAGTCAGTCCTTGCACTGTATTTATCACTACTGCATGCCTCCTGAATGTGGTCGTACACCCCCCCACAACCTTCCTCACTAACCTTCTTATTCTGTAAACCAGTCAGTCCTTGCACTGTATTTATCACTACTGCATGCCTCCTGAATGTGGTCGTACACCATTCCCCACAACCTTCCTCACTAACCTTCTTACTCTGTAAACCAGTCAGTCCTTGCACTGTATTTATCACTACTGCATGCCTCCTGAATGTGGTCGTACACCACTCCCCACAAACGTTCTCACTCCCATTCTTTCCATTCCTGGTCTGCTTCTCATATACTCTTTCACAAATCTACTGCAGTCATCCTGCATCCTGTCTAACCACACTGCTGATTACTTTTTATCCATCCATTCACAACCCCATTTACCCATTTTTGCACATGGGGATGGGGTGTCACTTCAACAGTGACAATCATCTAGAGCCAAGGTTTACATTGTCAGGTGGCACATTACGTATACCAAACATTCTTATCCTCACTATCGTTATCCTCCTGGTAATCGTATTCACGTTTGTGCATACTTGTCCAAGCCTCGCCTTTACTATGTACCCCAACTTCTCCCAATTTTCCTCCTTAACTCCTCCACTGTAGGGCACACCTTGACTCCCAAATACTTCTCCCCTCTCTTCAACCATGACAAGTTTGGATTATGAACTCCCTTCTCCACCCCATTACTAAGAACTTCTTAGGATAGAGCAACAAACTTTATTCTTTGCCAAGTTTTGCAAACATTTTTAACACATGAGGCAGCATCCCTACTAATCATCAAATGGATTTATACTATTATTATGTCTTTTACTCCACAAATTTCTATCAATTTATCTTCCAGACAAATTTACCATTAATGTGAAAAATCCCCAAGGATAAAAGACAGCCATGTCTTGTTCCACTCCTTGAACAGACCCTGTCCATGAAACTCTTCTTTAAAATACTCTGACCATAGAGTGAACATAGAGTTTTAATGCTCTGCACAGCATGTCCAGCCCCCAAAATATGATCCAGACTTTCTAAGAATTAATTCCTAGTTTAGCAAATCAGAAGCATTCTGTATATAAATAAGTATCACCCTTGCTCTAGAGATGATCTACCTATCACAAAACCCACTTGAGTGTCCCTAGCACTCCTGGTAGGAAGACATCTATTCGAGTTGTAAATACTCTACTCATTATATTGGCATCATTATTACACAGTAATGTTGGACTCTCCACCCCACCCCCACATTTACCTGTATAGAAAACTATCATTTCTGCCTGCAAATAGACTTCGGCATCACCACCTCTTCCACTATCCTATTAAACTGATATGCCACACATTCTATTTATTGTGCCCCTTCTAATTTAAAACAGTTACAGCATTATTTACCATCCCCAGCTCTACTTTTTCATGTACTATTTATCTAGTCTAGTTCTCATTTATCATTTTCATTATCTGTCATTCTTCAATATCATTTATCTGTCTAGTTATCATTAACTCTATTAAAACCTACCTATCCAAGCATGATTTATTATATTTTAACAGATATGTATTAATAACTCTGAAAAAGTATGTATCTTATGGAATAATATGGTCTATGCATCTAATGTTGTAACATGTTCTATGCCATTAGTTTTGTATTGTCTTGTTTTGCTTTATTTGGAGCTTTTCTCCCCAGGCCTCCGCTGAAAATGGACATGTATCCAGTCGGACTATCCCGGTCAACAAATGTAAAATAAATAAAATAAATAAATAAATGTATCTAATCATCACCACAACCTTTCCTGAAATCACCACTTTATGCACCTCAACTCTTAGACTTCCTATTTCTAAATATGTCTTCCCTTCCCCTCATAAAACTTCCTCAACTTGTCTCTTATCTCCTTGTGCTGAGTGACCCTCTTACCATCCTTTGCCTCTATTCTCAGCATCCCTAGCTTCTTCTTCGAATCACTGATTTTGTGTACTGACAACCTGACATTAACGTCTTCCTTATTTTATAATTATCACTCTTCTGTACTTTTTTCTGTATCTGCTTTTCCTCTAACTTTTACATCTACCTAATCCTCCTGATTTTAATCATAGGTTCATAGTTTGGTACGAGGCTATCGGCCCTAGGGCCTATACAAGCCTAGCCATAACAATTCCCTGGATATTTCTTCCCACAATATATAGTTCCCTGGACCCCTGTGTAGCAGGGTGACTGACGTGATCGCCTGCATGAATTTCCTATCTCCCATCCAATTGTTAAGGTTCCTTTTGAAGAGGGCCAAGGAGGCGCTCTCCTTGATATGTATGGGCAGTCTATTCCAGAGTATGGGGAGTCTCTGAGTCAGGAACCTATCCCTCCAGCATGTTTTATTCATTGTGATGACAAGGTTTAGATTCCTGGAGCATGTGGCTCTGAGGGAATGGGATTTCTTTAAGTGGAGCATGTCAAACAGCTCAGGGTTTGATATGGCATTGTATGTTAAGCAGAGATCACCTCTGAGTAGATGATATGCCACAGAGTATAACTGGAGTTTTTTTAGACAGTCAGTATAGGGCATCTGCTTTAGGCCTGTGATTCTTTTAGTGAGGTATTTATAGGGCATCTGCTTTAGGCCTGTGATTCTTTTAGTGAGGTATTTCTGCGGCCTTTCCAGCTGTTGCAGATGTGTTGTGAGGTACATACCAAATGGGGCATTATACTCTATAATGGGTCTAATGGGGGATGAGTACAGTGGGACAATGACATCCTTTTTTCTGGATGAAAAGCCTTTAGTGATGAGGTGTGCCACATAGAAGGATTTCCTGACTGTTGTAGCAGTGTGGTTATTGAAGGTGAGACCACTGTCCACCTGTGTCCCTAAGTCTCTCAGCACACTTCATCATCTTCTCTTCCATGAATTCTTCCTCCTCTTTTATGTCTTCTTGTTTCAGCCTTATTTCCTTTTCTAACTCCATTAACCTATCCTGCCTCCACCTATTTTCCATTCTTTATTACCCCCTGCCTCCACCCAACAAGCTGCCTTAAGTCCATCATATTCCCTTATTCCTATCTCTTTCACCTTTAGACTCATTTATTTAAAACACTTAACCATTTTCTGCAGCCACTCAAACTGATCTATTCCTTTCCACTTACTTAGATTCCATTGCCATAACGTATGTCCTTCCCTCCATTCCTTCAACACCATAATTAATAAGGATTGATCTGATACCCCTTTTTGCATATGCATGTTGCTTCCGCTTTACATTGATTTTGGCATCTAGCAAACCTTAACCTAATCCCCTGCTTACTTTACTCTCGGCTAAATTTAAACTGCCACACATTGCACACTTCTCTTTCCATGCATCTTAACACTAATAACCTTCTCATAGTCGTCCTTAGATGTTTCTAACATTTCACACTGAACTCCAACTTCATAAATAGCCCATCCAAATTTGGCTCAACACTAGTTCAGAATCATCTCTACGTACCACTCTCTCACCTTTCTTTTTCACTCTTTGTCTCACCTCAACATACCCCATCATTACTTCATCTTCATCCACATTTGGGAGGTAATATGAAACTTTCACTACTCTTTTGTCCTGAGGTGTACATCTGCACCACACCGATCTCCAGTCCTACCTGTCACTCTTTTTTTCTAATCTTCAGCTTCTTTGGCTAATATCATGCTCCTCGTCATCCTCCAGCCAGGCTCAGTCTTCTCCAATCCATTTCTATCCTTTCTTCTCTCTCTTCTCTTTTTTCCCTCACTGACAACTTAAGGCCCCAGAATCACATTATATTCAGTCCATTCCTCTGAATTATACCTGTAACACAGTCCATTTTTGTAATGTTCACCCCTTGATTCTCCACACTTCACCAGCTGAACAAAAAAGGTCTTGAGGCATGCCAAATAGACACACTAATGTTTACCCAAGACAGTATATATATATAATATATATATATATATATATATATATATATATATATATATATATATATATATATATATTATATATATATATATATAATATATATATATATATATATATATATATATATATATATATCCACAAAAAACGATAGAATCCCACATAAAATATAAAATAACCACCAAAAGGAAGCAGCAGTTCAATCAGGATGAAGGCTTTTTCCAGCTAATAATCCAAACGTCAATGCTGAGTTAAAACTTCTTTATTTCAAAGAACAAAATGTGAGCGCTTTCGCAGAGATACTCTCCGCTTCTTCAGACATTACAAAATCAAGCAGTCATCATCAGTTATATAGCAAACATCAATCAAGCAATGATTCAATTAACCAAATTAGCTCAATCTTAAAATTACTACTTGGTAGTACTGTTGAAACAACCTGCTTCTATAAAAACCTAAAGAACACATTAGATACCAAAGTATCCTATATAACACTTAGCAAAAAGTGCACCAACTAAAACAAAAACAAACTTTACAATGATACATAACTCTAAAATAAATATGTATAAAACCCTTAAAATATGAATCTTGAACCCATCTACCGGAGGGCTCTGGCTTTAAGAACAGGCTTAATAGTAACACTTTCATTTAGACCCCTCCCCCTGTGTGCTGCCAGTCTAAAGATCCATTTTAACTCAGCCTGTTCTGTTAGATTAACAATATCACCCAGCCTAATGTTAGGATATTGTACATGCAATACTTGATAATAAAATACATGGTCAGATCCTTCTAAAAGTGTATGCTTAGCTAGCGCACTACAATCTTGCTTCCTTTCCAAACAATATACATGGTCTCTAATCCTCTCTCTCTTAATGATCTGTTGGTCTTACCAACATAGTATTTGAAACATTTGCCACAGTGTGCAACATACACAATATTGCGCATGTTGCAAGTACTGTGATTCCTCAATTCCCATAGATAACCTGTATCCGGGTTCTTAAAGAAACGGGATTCATCTATAAATATACATTGCGGACAACTACCACATTTCCTTGTGCCAAATGGCACAACATTTTCCACTGACGATGGACAAGCACCTATATTCCTATAGCAAAGATGTTGCTTTAAACATTTCATATTTTTATAAGTAAACAATGGTTTGTCTCCCACTAGGTTTCTTGTTTTTTCATCAACCAATAAAATATTCCAGCTAGCCACTATTGCTTGTTTAATCTTATCTGTGTTGCCACCGAATGGTAGCAACACTGATAAAGATCTATTAGAGCCAGCGGCTGGAACAGTTTCTATCTTTTTCTCTGAGAAATAAGGTTTGGCTCTATTGCCCCTCATCCCCGATACTTCAGCGTATCTCTCAACTATAAGTTTTTCCTCATAGCCTCTGGACAAAAAATCTGATTTTAGCCTATCCAACTCATCTTGTAACCTCACTTCCTCACAGCACAATCATGTTGCTCTAATTGCCTGCCCTTTCACAATATTCCCAAATATGGATGGATTGTGCATGCTATTCCTATGCAAAAAAGAAGCTCTATAACAAGCCTTCCTATAAACAGAGGTTTTAAACTCAGAACCCTCTTTATACACAGATATATCCAAGAAATCAATGCTTTTCCAAGAATGTGTTACAGTAAATCTAAGAAATGAACTACTGCTATTCAAGTTCATACGAAAGGACATGAGACTATCCACAGTGCCATGCCAAATGAAAAAAAGATCATCCACAAAATGCCTATAAAACAGAATTTGGCCATTGCCTAGCAAATGGTTCCTTTCCCATGCCACCATGACCAAATTCGCATAGGTGTTGGCACAGCTAGTGCCCATCGCTATCCCTTTCTTCTGTAAATAGCAACCTTCATCAAAGAAAAACACATTGTTCTCCAAAACTGTTTCAAGTAATAGAGTAATAAAGTCTGCTTTAACAATGTCAACTAAACCACTGTCCAATAACAATTCCCTAACCATCTTAACTCCATTTTCATTAGGAATGCAAGTAAACAATGATTCTACATCCATTGTGACTAATAATAGATCTTGTGTTGAGTCAACATTCCTAGCAAAAATATATAAATCTGATAAAAACTGTTCAGTGTCCCTTAATACATAGGTATACTCTGAAGTACTTGTTTTAATTCAAAATCTAAATAAATAGACATTGGCTCAGTGAGCCAACCTGCTCCAGCTACAATGGGCCTAAAAGCAGGTTGCAAAGGATTCTTATGTATTTTGGGAAGCCCATACATTCTAGGTATTACTGGATGCTCAACCAAGAAATAATTACATAACTCATCATTCAACAGACCCAAACCTTTACATTCATGAAACATTCTATGCAGACTTATATGAATATCTTGCACTAAGTCAGGAGAGACCCTGTTATAAGCATCAGTGTTCAACATTTTTGTCATGGTCTCTTTATAATGCACACTATCCATGACAACAATCGGGCCTCCTTTGTCAGCAGGTCATATAGCAATGTTTATATTCTGTTTCAAATCATGCAGTGCTGACTTTTCTTCCATTGTTAGATTACTGACAGTTCTTTGGAAGTTCTCAAAGCCTCCATATAAGTCATTTTCCACTGCTTTGACGAATAAATCAACATTTTCTGGAAGATGAGGCATAAAAGTACTTCTTCATTTAAATGAATGAAATTCATTTGAGGAAACATCCCCAAACATTAACTTCGATGCCAAGTTTCGAGCAAAGACCTTAACAGCTAAAACTGCATCACTTATATCAATATTAGCTGAAGGAATAAAACTAGTCCCTTTGTTCAACAAGTTAATTTCATGTCTTGATAACCTATACTTAGAAATATTCCATACTAGGTTGCCTGATTCCAGAGTTTTGTTAATGTACATACCTGCTGAACATGCGACGGCTCTCGCCGTTTCTGCACTCTCGGCTCGTCCATATCGAGCGACCTCTTCCTCCCTGTTCTTATCGGGAGGGGGACAGATGGAAAATTTACAATAGGCGCCTTTTCCACTGGTATTTCGCTAACATCTAAATTAGGATGACGAGCCTTCAGCTGCCTCTTGTTGTTTAAGACCTGTCATGGATTCTACCAGTGTAGAATATACAGAAAGTGGTAGCGTTGGAGAACAAGGGTTGTCTTGAACATTCAAATCGTTCTCTGATGTTATTTCCTCAACCACTACTCGCCTTTGCCCCGCCTCTTCAGACCTAGGACTCGTGCGCTGTTCCTGTTCCACTCACCTGTTTTCATTAGTTAAGGCAGATGTCGATCCTCTTTGCCAATGTCTCGAACCTCTCAGAGACTCTGAATGACTTCCATGGGCTTGTGCATTGGACACACTAGTGATGTTGTTGTTTTTTGGCCAAACAAATACATTATTTCTACTAAAATCTTGTAGATCTCTTATTAACTTCTTTTTCTTGACTTCCAAAAGATTCTTTTCATATCTCTGTATTTTATCGACCATTTCATGTAAAAACAATTCTGTCAAGTCATGTCCATAAGTACCTTTCAGTTCATTCTGCTGTTTTATTATTGTGTCACGTATATTGAATTCTTGTGGTTGAAAAAGATCTAAAAGTAGTTGAATATAGGCCCTGCTGGCCCCTAAATTAAACTTATGAAACATGTCTTTCTGAAGAAGTCTTGATAATAAATAAGATGAAAGCGCTAAAGTACTACAAGAGTTGTTGGTGTGATTTACTATTTTTTGAATGTTGTTGCTGTCACGAAATTCATTTCTTAGTTAAAATTTCTTCTCTTTGTTCAATTTTTTTTGAGTGCGGTTAATTATATAGATGTATATATATATATATATATATATATATATATATATATATATATATATATATATATATTTTTTTTTTTTTTTTTTGTCTCAGCCTCTTGCGTATTGCTCCCTGTGTATTTTCTTTTCCCTCCATCTAGTTATATTTATGACCCTGTTCCTATCTCTCTCTCACTCTCTCTCTCTCTCTATATATATATATATATATATATATATACATATACACATATACACACATATCTCTCGCTCTCTCATTTTATATATAAATGTGTGTGTGTGTGTGTGTGTGTGTGTGTGTGTGTGTGTGTGTGTGTGTGTGTGTGTGTGTGTGTGTCTGTATATGTGTATATAAGATTGTACTTGGATGTTTCTTCATTCCATAGATTGGCAGTCTTTCAGTAAAATATTTTGTGCCACGGTACCTTATGACTCCAGTGAAATAAAATATTCCACTTTGCAATGAAGAGCAATTAAATTCATTATATATAAAATGGGATCCATTACCAGGAACAATGTGTCAATTTTACTATGAATACTAGTGTCCTTTATAATTGACATGCAATTTTTTGACCGCAAACATCTAAAACATTGAGAAATCACTATTCAAAACAATGACACTCCCAAGGTCACAAAACACAATTTTATTTGCTGCCTCCATACACCCAAACCAATCTATCTATCTCTCTATCTATCTATCTACAGTTATTTATTTATTAGTATTTGTTTATCAGGAAAGTCCAACTGGGCCATGCCAGGCTGCTTTTCAGTGCAAACATGGTGAAAAGCTCCACAGTTAACAAATCTTGCAAGATGTCATATGATGTAATACAATACAAAACAATACAAGGGAAAACAAAAAAATGTTAACTATGATATACAAACAGAAAAATAGCATATAAAGAGAACAGTAACAGAAGAGATCGATCCTAGAAATAATTATATTCCTCTGAGTTACAGTTCAGTTTTGCTGTAGCAATAATAATGCTAATAACTTCCATTAGGTTAACAGACAGGTGCAACAGAATTTAAAGGACATTATTATTAGATAGCAGATTGTTTGATAAGGATGTCGAGGTGTGGTTAAGCTATTAGGTCTTCTGATAAAAACCCAGAAGCTTAGACTATGCAAGAAGACCAAAAGGATGCTACAGACAGAAGACAGATTGACAGAGTTGTAACAACGTTTAGCCAGGAGAAGATTTGCAGGAGCAGAATCTGCAATCCAAGAGGTGGGTCCTAAGGTTTGCTTTGAAGTATTTTGAATTTATGATTTGTCTGAGGTCTTGCAGGAGAGTATTCCATCATTAGGATACATATGATGAACATATTATTTAATTGCATTTATTTTTTGGAGTATAGACTTGGGCAAGAGATGTTCCCCTAGACCTGCAAGACATAGCTGGAGAGCACCGTAGCAAGACTGTCCTCAATGCTGGAAAATTGTTTGGGTGATAAAGTGGATCTACCTGAAATGATCGACAATTGAAAAGGACGACAATGAAAACACCGACACGAAATGAACGAAAGTTTATATACCTGAAAGCTGAAAAGCCCAACACTTAAAACACCGACAACTGAAATATTGACAAATGCACACAGACTAATACAAAGGACATCTAGCATAGTACAGCAAAGTAATGTCCTGCCATTTCAACCAGCAAACAACTACAGCATAAGTAGATTAAAACACACACAGCAGAAAATCCTGGAAACCCCGCAGGCAATGGTAATTACATCTTCAAAAGCCAACGGTCCTCACAAACTCCACATCGGTATACTCCTCTCTTCTTTGTAGTACTGTCTCAAAGTGCTGATGTCTGTTGATCAGTCTCCTTTTCTTTGGGGAGGGTACGCAGCCTGTTGACATCCTAATACAAAGCTCATCCACTTGGTCTTGTTCACACATTAATGTATGCAGCAGATACCGCAGGTTGGTTCCTCTACCCTCTAGGAGACATTTAAGCCACCTATGCAATGACTCCACTGTGTTTTGGGTCCATGGCAAACACAACTCATTCAGGTCATAAACATTCCAAAAGGGAATAGGGAAGAGTGGCAGGAATCTCATTGTAGTGGCAGTCCTGGTATGGAAATGTCTCTGCCTACCATGTACATACCAGTCGGAGAAGTATTTTATGAGGTTTTGCAGGGAACTTTGCAAAGTCAATTGCTAACAGTTCCACATCAGTCCCAGCAGTGATTCTGCATTTTAACCATCTAATGCGACTCACCTGTTGCAGGAGGGCCCTTCTATGGGGAATACATTGTATCGCATCCAGGGATGTTGATGCTAGTGCGTCATCCACTATCAAACACAGTGTGTCTCAACTTAAACCTCCTCTGGTCTTGAGGTCACTACACCCTACGTATCTTTGCAGCTCACCAGGATCAGCAGCATGATTGTGCGCTACCGACTTCACTAACTTATCACAGTCCGGCATTACTGTTGTAACAGCCCTGCCGCTCTATACAACCTGGGAGTTTGTATTTACATGCCCAGTACAGCTTGTTGTGTCTTGTTCTTTTGTGGTGATACAGGTATGTGTATATCATTAAGATGTCCTTCCCTTTTTGTGATTTCACCATTTGGTAAGTGTGTCTTAAATCTCCTGGGGGTATCGTCTCATTATCCACTATTCTGTCTTCGGTGCATTGCACGGTAACTTACGAGCGGGGTGTGCATTTCAACAGTTTGCATTGTTGCCATTGGTGGTTGCATTAACCAGTGCCTACCACCTGCTGTGTTGGTGATTGATGTGTACGGCCATTAGTAATCAAGTGGTGTTCTTTCTGTATTGTATCTTTCGGCGGTTACGGCCATGTTTGTGTACATGTTGGGATTGTGGTGTGTTGGGCTTTTTAGCTTTCGGGTATTTAAACTTTCTTTCATTTCATGTCGGTGTTTTCATTGTTGTCCTTTTCAATTGTCAATCATTTCAAGTAGATTCGATAAAGTATACTCTGGGTGGATTTAAGGTGATCACATTTTTGAAATTTCCAGCTAGTGTAGTTGATTGAGTGCTAATCAATGATGGATTTTACTTGGAATGTGAGTTGCAAATTCTGCAGTTTATTATAGCATCGTTCCATTTTTGTTAGAAAGGAAGAGTAAAAATTTGTTAGTATGGGACAGGCATAGGAAAGTGTTGGTAATAAGTACCACAGGCTAGTAGTCTTTATAGATTCCAAGGTGAGATAGGGAGACGTTTTGTAGAGGAGACCGAGTTTTATGTTTTTATACTATTTTAGGTTGTAGGTCAGATTTTAGATGATCATCTGTGGTGATCCCAAATAATTTAGTATGTATGACAACTTCATGTCTAGTGTTTTTTTCCTGGATGATATAGTAA
The DNA here is from genome assembly GCF_019279795.1 of Protopterus annectens. Lineage (NCBI taxonomy): Eukaryota > Metazoa > Chordata > Ceratodontiformes > Protopteridae > Protopterus > Protopterus annectens. Next base: position 1,724,950,127 of record NC_056743.1, on the reverse strand, counting down.
AGGTATTTTTGTGATCAGAGTAATGTTTGGGGGATGAAAAGTAGAATGTTTGTTTTGTTTGGGTTGTGGAGTAGATTATATTGGTTCATAAAGATTCAATGTAGGAACAGAATTGTTATGTAATAGTTTGTAGCAATGACAAGCTTGCAGCTGGGCAGATTAAAGTAGAATCATCTAAATACTGAACCAGGGAGCCTTGCTGCACTGCAGTATGTATATACACATACATACCAGTTCTGAGATGCTAAATACTGAACCAGGGAGCCTTGCTGCACTGCAGTATGTATATACACACACATACCAGTTCTGAGATGCTAAATACTGAGCCAGGGAGCCTTGCTGCACTGAGTATGTATATACACATACATACCAGTTCTGAGATGCTAAATACTGAACCAGGAAGCCTTGCTGCACTGCAGTATGTATATAAACATACATACCAGTTCTGAGATGCTAAATACTGAACCAGGGAGCCTTGCTGCACTGCAGTATGTATATAAACATACATACCAGTTCTGAGATGCTAAATACTGAACCAGGGAGCCTTGCTGCACTGCAGTATGTATATACACACACATACCAGTTCTAATATGCTAAATACTGAACCAGGGAGACTTGCTGCACTGCAGTATGTATATACACATACATACCAGTTCTGAGATGCTAAATACTGAACCAGGGAGCCTTGCTGCACTGCAGTATGTATATACAAATACATACCAGTTCTGATATGCTAAATACTGAGCCAAGGAGCCTTGCTGCACTGCAGTATGTATATACACACACATACCAGTTCTAATATGCTAAATACTGAACCAGGGAGACTTGCTGCACTGCAGTATGTATATACACATACATACCAGTTCTAAGATGCTAAATACTGAACCAGGGAGCCTTGCTGTACTGCATTATGCATATACACATACATACCAGTTCTGAGATAGCACAAACTTATGGAGGAGGGAGAAAGTTACAAAAATGCAATGCTTACCTTACTGATTTTCTTCAAGTCTGCCTTTCAGTGTGATGACCTTATCCTGAACCATCCAATTTTGTTTTGTGATTCCCTGTTTAGCTGATTATTATCAGAAGCTTCATTTTGTTTTATATTTTATTTTTTCCTCTGATTTTTACATTTTTTGGTAGAAGCAGATAGACTGTAGACAGACACACTCTAGACCATCCAAGAGACTTTGCTGTTTATAATCTGACCTGTGACCTTGGGTCATGGTGAGCACAACATAAAAGATGTAGCACAGTAGGTCAGAATAACTGCTTTATGAAGTACTTCCCTTTGTACAAGGTAAGCTCTGTGTACTTAACTTAATATTGGTTTGTTTAATGTTTGTGTGATTTTCTCATATCATTTAACTTAAATTCTAGTTGTTTTGAATTCTGTGAATTCTGTGATTTCTGACTAAGATATGTTTGTTTATTTTTAAATTCTTTAATTCTTATTGAGAATGGATACTTTAAATGAGGATGTAATTAACTATTTGCTGAAGCATAAGTATCCTGATTAATATACTAAATGCTGTTTATATATAAGGTTAACAGAGGATAATGTTAAAGGCCTGTGTCCCTTACGTCAAAGGTTAGATGATTTTCTCACTATTACTGATAGTGAATCTATACATACTAAGGCTGATTGTACCTGCACAAATGGCACATCCTGCTAATCTGTTGCCATATATATTCATGACTGTTCTGATGAGATAAACAATATTAGACAAAGTGCAAATAGAACACATTTAAGAAGGGAAGTACTTTATGCTTGTAAAGATCACTCAACTACTGATGAATTTGTTACTACAGATGACGACTTTGGAATTCAGGAAACAAGTGTACAGCAATCTAAGGATTGAGAACATGTAGGAGAAAATAAGAAAGAAACAAAAGGAATGCAGGAAGTGATTGGAGATTCAATTATTAAAGGAAAGTGCAGTTGTGCAAGTAAACTTACCATTACAGTAAATGTTTGAATAGTTACAATAGCTGAAGCTATATTGGACAGATCCTGCCAAGGACAAGACACCTGTCCAGCTTCCAAAGCTTTAGGGCACCTTCCAGGTGCCATAATTGTTGTACAGCTCAAGGAGGGTGGTATAAAGTCAGTAGTTAGGATACCAAACCTTCAGAGCTTTCCTGCCTCAGAGTAATGGAGACTAGAGCCCTGCCATCAAGGTATATTCTAGGAGAAAAGGAAAACTAAAAGTAAAAATATCTACACACTGGTATAAAACTCAATAAAAAGAAGAGGGTGGAGAGAGGGTGTTCCCACTGCACCAGTAATCTATTTGAACATCTACTGTTATGGCAAGTTTACTTACTATGTTCAGCTATAGGTAACTGTTGCTGCAGCCTAAGCTAGATGGGACAAATACCAGTGCATATAATGAAAGAGAGGAGGAAAGGGATCAGAGTCCTGGAGCCCCTGGAGAATAGCCTTAGCTAAGCCTGCTCTACTGCTACAAGTATAATATGTACACAGATTATATAGTAGCTGTCTCTAATATATATTCTAGAGTCCACCCTTTCCAAAAATGCACAGAATTAACCACTGCCCTGGTAGAGTGGACCATGACCTTGCCAGGAAGAATCCTGTTATGGTGAGAGTAACAAAAAGCAATAGCATGAAAAAATCATTTAGAAATTGTCTGTTTTGACACTGATTTTCCTTTTTTTTTTCTTAACTTCATAGTAAATAACAGTCAATTAAAATTCCTGCAGGTTTTTGTCTTGTCTATTTAGTATCTGAGTTGCCTCTGGACATCCAGAAAGTGTAGAAATATTGATATACTTTTTTTTTTGTTTTGGATAAAAAACAGGGAGATGAATAGCGTAGCTCAAAGTAACCATTTTAGGCATACAGAGAGGATTTGTTGTAAGTCAGTCTGACTCTAAATTTTCAGGCCTGTTATTCTACCTTAATGTACTATAGCAAATTCACTAAGAATACCCTCACTCTAACCCACTATCTTTTTGAAAGATGAGGTAGGGTTGAATTACCATTAGAGCTTGCAACTGAGATACTCTAATAGCAAAAGTCAGAGCAATGAATAACACTGTTTTCCAAGAAAAGAACTTAAAATCATCCTCATGATTGTGTTTAAAAGTAAAAAATGTAAAGTTTCTCCATTACAAAATTAAGATCGCTAGAAAGAGACACCTTTCTTCCAGGTGGGTGGATATGTAAAACCCATTTCAAAAACTATTTGACTTGAGGAAAGATAGAAAGGGGGGATCCACTGTCAGACAAGCAGAGATAGCTGGGTGAATCTTGCCAGAAGGGTAAGAAAGTCCAGAAGATAATAACTCACACAAATTCTGGAGAACCAGAGGCATTTGGACTTTAAAAAGATTCTGGTTCTTGTTATGGCACCAACTAGAAAATCCTTCTGACTTAGCCAAATATGATTTCTAGTAGCAGGTTTCTTGCCTCATTTAATATCTGCTTCATGTCCTCTGTAAACATGTGTCTAAAAGGTGTTAAAATTCTATCAACCTGGCATTGAGTTGAAGTGGAAAGTTGGGGTGTATCACATAAACTTTGTTCTGTGTAAGTCTACCCTGTGAGGAAGTTTATGATAATTGCCCTTGGCCAGTTTAGGAAGACAGGAAAAACAATTTTCCCTGGGGCAAAAGGGAGTTACCACAATAATATTTGGAGAATACTCCCAAATCTTTAGAAGAGTCATAGTTACCAAAGGAAAGAGTGGAAAGGCATACAGGAATATCCCCATCCATGGGAATGAAAAGGCATCAGTCCTTCAAACCTTTGTGTAAAGAATCCTGGAGCAGAATTTATTTAAATGTCTGTTGTGAATGCAGACAAACAGATATACTTGAGGTGTTTCCCACAGTGGTATCAATTCCTGGAAAACCACTTGTGCATCCTATGTTTATGGGGGTCTGTTCTAGCCCTGCTCAGTTTGTCTGCGATAACATACTGCTCTAATAGAATGTAAGTAACACGGAGGGTCAGATTTTTCTGAGTTTCTAATTTCCAGGCTGTCATAGCTAGTCTGCAAAGGGAAAATAATCTGAACCCCCCCCCCCCTTTTATGTACCACATCACTGTGCTGTTATCTGTGATTACTAGTACAGAGCCTGGAATCTAAAGATGGTTCAGAGATTTGAGAGCATTTATTGCAGCCGTAACTTCTCTGACATGAATGTGTTTGCGGTCTGTCTTGCTTGTTCCACAGACCCTGAACACTCACCCCCTTATCCCCTTATAAAAAGCTCGCCAAGCAAAGTATGAGGCATCTGTGGTCTGCAGACTGAGTAGGGACTGGAAGGGAAAAAGGGAGACCTGGGTTCAGAGACATCTGGTTCACCCCCCCAAAGTAACTCCCTTTTCATAAATCACAGCATGGAAATTTGAAATGCTAGAGGGTGCGGGTGTTGGTTCCAAACTGACTAAATTAATTGTAGAGGCTAGAAACTTGAGATGTTCTCTGTCAGATGCCACACTCTGGTTGAAAAGGATCAGAAGCTGTCTCTTGTAACATTCCACTTTGTTCTGAGGAAGAAAAGCTATCAAGAGGAGAGTATCCAGGAGACACCTCAGAAATACTATCCTCTGACATTAATTCCATTAGACAGCTCTAGAGTTATAATAAATAGACATTGGTCATGCCTATAACTGAGAAGCAGAAGACATGAATCATGTGCCTGTTTTTATGTACTCAAGTGTATTCGAGGCCATGTAATAGTGCGCCAAGAGATTATGCCTAGTGATAAGAGGAGAAGCAGATGTGAAACAGTCACTTGTACAAAAAAAGATAAACTGTGGAAGTGACGTCATGTTTAATTCGAATGGGTATTTAAAGATAGTGTCAGTGGACACATGTAAGACCACCTACCTTAAGGAAAGTATGGCTGAAATGGGTGGGAGGGTTAAATTATCCATGGTTTCACACCTTGGTGTGGAAGTAGAATCACTATCCTAATAAAAGCTTCCTTCCTAATACAAGGATTTCTAAGTACCCAAGTCTTGTTATGCTTATTGTGCTGTTTATCCTGTCTGTGTTATATTGGAATTTAATGCATAACAGAGATCTTACAGACTGGAAGGAGAGGCTTACAAGGGACAAATCTACTAGGTATTTGGTAGTGCATCATCGCACTGTGACCTTCTGAGTATGAATGTAGGTCACTTTATTACCTTTCTCATTTATCATTGGTTCCTTTTCTGTGTATTGTCACTCTGGGGCTGTGGAGTGATGGTAACTCTATAATGCATTTGCAGTGAACCTCTCAAGAACCTAATCATGTAATTAATCTAGTAATGATTTAGTATGAATTACATGTAACAGTATGACTTACTAGTCAGTGTAATTTACTGGTCAATCTATGGCACAGTCATCACCTAAGGTAGTGATGCAGAGAATGAGAACTGGGTGGAAACAGCAGAAATGGGCTTCCTTCACAAAAGAGCTGGAATCCTTGAAAGCATGAGGAAATTGGCAATTTAGGAGGTGTACAAAGTATAGCCACTACTCCTCTGTTTCAAGAAGAGTCAGTCGAGGTTGTTTTGTTATTTTTGGAGCTGACCTCTAGGCACTTATCATAAGAGATATGCCAGACACAACTCAATGGTAAGAGATTCCATAGCACAGCTAGTGCATGGTGGAGTTATTGACTATCTTAGCTTGCATAAAAATGTCTGTGGATCATGTAGGATGTGCTGTGTGCTATTTTTTGGGATAGTTAAGTCTGATCTCCTATTCCCAGCTTGCTACTGCTATGACCCCCACCAGGACATATGAATGTGAATTAGGATACGATATTCCTAAGATCCTTATGCATTAAAATTAAACATGTGAGCTTCTATATGTTGCTACATACTGAATGTAGCACATATATAATCTACTATATCCATGCAAAAAGCATGGCATATAATAAAGTTTTTTTTTATTATTTATTTATTGTTTAGGGTGGCATACAGTTATTCGGTAGTAATGCTGAGCAGAGCTCTGAGCAGGGTTTCACTTACTCTTAGAATATTGTGTTTTATTTTAGATGACCCAAGCTTCAGTATAATCTAATTTTCTTTATGTTCTGTGCATTAATTTGGGGGAGGAGGACTGAAGGAATGTCCTGGTGAGGTTTGGTAAAGGACAGGTTGTGAATACCATGATAGAATCGGGAGTGGGAATGATGTCCTGAGTTATAATTTATCTAAAATATCCAAGTCTAGGAGAACAAAGTGTTTTTAAAATCAACTTGGGTAATGGAGTAAACGCTTTGACAAAAGTCTTATTCTTACATACAGCTGGTGTTTATTTAATAGAATGATAAAATAAGCTACTTCTGGGAGAATATCTGTGTGCTGGATTACAGCTGAGTGTCAGTTTTGGATATTAGTTTAATTTATACACAGTAGGGTGGTGTTAAATGCACACCAAATGTCAGTTACATAAAGGGTAAAGAAAAGACATCAAGGAGTAAAGGTGCTTATCAGTAGACTATTGGTGAGATGAAGGCCGGGATTCAGTAATCCTCCGTGTAAGACTAACTAAGTTTTACTCGGAAACGGCAGCCTAAGAGTATGACGTCAGCACGCCATGCATATTCATGAGGGTGCACTGACTCAACTCCAAGGCTAACACGGAGCGTGTACAAGTGCAGGGAGCGTATCAGACTGCCGAGCAGTCCAAATATCCATGCCCCTGCAAGTGCCTAAATCTGCAAATGTCAACAGATATGAATGAGTCCACTCAAATGTGTATATTCCCAACACGACACTCCCCCACATTCAAAATCCCTGTACAAATGAAATAAAATGTAAAACAATTTTTTATTTATTATTCCCGATATAGCTGCCCGTAGTTGCACGTGTGTGCGTGGGTGTGCCCATTGCTTAGCTACAGTAAGCAGTTGAGACATCGAAGAGGATAATAAACTACTTATATGCAAATCAAGCCAAATAGCAATAGTGTAGTGGTAGAGCCTTCGCACAAAGAGAAGGCATTCCCGGATCGAGTCCCACCACTCCCCTTTCCATTTTCTTTAGGAAATCTGTGCAGAAAATAATTCCTGACATTTACCTTTTAAATTTTATTAAAATGCGTTGAAATGGCCTATGTAGTAGTGAACGATATTTTAAATATATATAAGAAGGTGAATTGGTTATGCATACTGATGAATGCATAAGTAACGTATCTTAAGCAATGTGAAGCACTGCTAAGCAAAGTTTACCAGTATTAAGCACATTTAAGTATAATTGCTCATAGCTTAGCACTGCTTTAACTAGCACAATGGCTTTGTGCAGAGCTGCACATCACGCCGACTAGCGCAAACAAAACATGTTTGCATGTAGCTGCGCATCACGCTAACTAGTGCAACATCGGGCAATGTCGAGCAACGTAGAGCAACACAGAGCAACGTTGGGCAAAGTTGAGCAAAGTCGGCTAAACACAGCCACACCTCCTAGCCAGTCAGGCCAGTAGTAAAATAAAAAGCAGTGACAGGCCTCGAACCCGGGATACTGTGCACCATAATCACGGACTGAACCACTAAGCCATGACAGCTTTTGCTGTTCAGGCACTCTCAACATACATATACATATTAATCAAAGTTTACACAGTGCTAAGCAGGTGTGCACTCAGCTGAGATTTTTCAAAAACAGGCAATCACAAATAAGTGAGGGAAATGAGGCATATTTAAGCCCCATAGGTGGGAATAATTGCCATAACTGGTTGTAGCTCCCATCTGCAGTCAGAATAGCCAGTGCTGGAGAGGTCTCTCATTTTAGAGCGCAACGGTGGGGCATTGAGTCAAAAGTGATGGTTTGGCTCCCTGTCCATCATCATGATGCAAGACTCCTGCAGGGCCAGTTCCAAGGCACTGAGTACAAAGTGGAAGCCTGGAACCATCTAGCACATGATCTCACCAGTGCCACAGGCGTCCCTCGGACTGGTGAGCAGGTCAGACACCACTACGCAGACCTGAAGAGATGGAAGCAGGACCAACTGAACCAATGGATACAGGAGGCCCATGGGAATGAAAATGCCCCACTACTGAGTAGGTAGCCATGGAATGGAGTATGTAAGAATTGCTATTGTAGTCTATATAATGGACAGGTATGTCTCAATATCCCTTCATTTACTTCACAGCTGCAGGTGTCCATGCTGCGAATCAGCAAGCCTATGCAGATAGGCTGCTAAGGCTGCGCCACCAGGCAGGTTAGTAATTATTCTGCATGTATTGTTACATAAAATAAGTGAGAGAGCCTGAAAAAAAGTGTTGTTGCCCAATAATAAAGGCATAATAAGTCCTGAATAATTTCTCTGCATGTACTGTTAAATAAAATAAGTGAGAGAGCCTGAAAAAGAGTGTTGTAACCCATTAATAAAGGTATAATACGTCTTGAATAAGTCCTCTGCATGCACTGTAATATCAAATAAATGAGAGAGCCTCTAGAAAAGTGTGTAATATAATTAATAAAGATATAATTCCTGGAGTGTGTCTGTGTCATTTCAAAATGTTGTTGTACTCTTGCATTATATAAATAGTACTGTTGTATTAAGCGCTGTCAACCCCCACTTGGCCAGGCCCATATAAAGTGGATGAAGGGAGTGCCAGTAGCTGTGAAGCATATATACAGTCCTCAACTGTTGGTTAATGGCTGGCATGCATAAGTAAATCTGGCACATGGGTAGCTTGTTAATGTGTTCCCCAGAAATGTCAGTGTGCTGCTAGAAATGTAGGGGGCTGTAGAAATATAACTGATAATGTCACCTGAACACATTCAGATATGTAGATATATAAATATAAATAAAATATATAAATACGTAGCAGTAACATCTGCATCCTGGACAGTTTGTATGTCAAATACAGGTCAGATATATATGGAACTAGCCAAACCCATTTCACAACTTAATGCACGTTGCCTAGTGTAATAATACATGTAGGGGATATACACCTGCAGTCAATAGGAATGTAATGTAAACTATAAGTACATATAAGATGTTAATGGAGGTATCTTTTTACACCCTACTGTATGTGCAAAAACAATGCAATTCCACACCTCAATGGGTATGTCTAATCTCAAAACATTTGTTGGGACATATGTCCTATTGTTTTATAAATATCTGCATTTACTTTGATGCATGTGCCCTGTTCAAACACCACAATCTTGGTGGCTTGTTGTCACCAATCAATCCTGCATGCTGTTGGAATGTCCACTGTTGTTCTATATATGCATGTGTTATGCTTGCTGTTCAACTGTTGGAACTTTGGTGTGTTGGGTTAATGGGAATATTACTGCATGCTGTTACAACTAATTTTGAATGCTGTTGGCTGTTAGCAACCCATATTGTCATTAAATCCTACTAAACATAGAACGTATGGGAAGGCCGGACCCAGCGGACCCACCTGTCCCACCTCAGCTGGCGATGGCACCTGGCACCAGCAGGTCTGGTGTCCAGCCCGGGATCTCCTCCTCCATTGGCTCTGTGCCACCTTCGGGTGGAAGCGCTACAGGGAATGGGGCTCATTCCCCCATGCAAGCGTGGGCAGATGAGGGCCACCTATCACCCTCCGAACGGTCCGGGCTGTGGTGCGTAGGGAGATCCAGCATTCAGTCGCTGATCCTCTACGCCAGCTCGAGGCAAGAGTGGAGTGACTCATGGGTGAGCCTGCCCCTCCTACGCAGCCCTCAGTACAGCCACCCTCTGGGATGTGAAGGTGCAGTGGTGACTGCCCATGGGTGAGGATCTCAGTTCCATTGTTACCATCTGTGGGCTCACGGGCTGGCGATTTCCAAACATCCTTCCCCATCAATGGTGTTCACCCACCCCATGTGTCATATTCTGCCCCTGTATGCATCTTGTTTGTCTTGTCTGTGTACCTCCCCAACCTACCTCCCCAAATATACCTACTTCCCCTACCCCACATTTCACTCTCACCTGAAAAAAAAAAATGGGCAATCTGCTCCCTCAAAAAGTTACGCCCCATACATAGCTGCCCATTTTGCACACATGTCCAATGGACACATAAACTGAAATTTAATTGGCAGTACAACATACTTTGTTGTCCTCACCCCTCTCGCAGGGGTTGAAGGTTTCAAAATTTCCTCCAAATTTCTAGTATATGCACAGCTGTTGCTGTTAAAGAAATGGGCAGCTATGGACCTTCCCTACACCCGTCCTGCACATCCCTAGCTGTTTTCCCTATTGTCTTTCCCTCTTTGTGCCCCTTTTTCACCACTTTCCTATCTCCCCATTTTCTTTTCTTTCAAAGAAATTAGCGCGGGGGTTAGCAGGAGTAAGCACTTTTAAGCAGTCGTTAGCAGGTTTGCGCATGTGTGCGCTTAGCTAAGTATTGCTAAGTGTCACACAAACCCGCGAAAACCCGCTTACAACTGCTTAAAAGTGCCTTAGTCAACCTGCACATGAGGGCCCTTGTTCTGCTCAGCAGCAAAATAAAACACCACTGTCAGTCTCGAACCCCGGACCTTGGACACACTAAACTGCATGAAGTACCACTAAGTCACAGTAGATATATAGCAGGTCGTTGCTGAAATATATATATCATGCATCAGAATGAGTGAATGTAAAGGAAAGATAGGAATGCCATAACACAAAACCTGTTCTGTGGAACTTTACCAGCAGTTGTTGTGGAATTGCATTACATGACTGTGATAAGAGAACCAGCCATATTAGCAGTAAATAATGTTACAGCAGCACTTTACAACCCCCACACAGTATCATAGCAGGACAATCCCCACCTAAACGTACAAAATACCTATGTGTTCAGGGTCCAGCAAGGATGTAGGTAGGCATACTCAGTACTGGAATTGTCCAGTTTTCATGAGCATCATGTGATAATGTCAACAAAAGAAAAAGCACAAACTGTGCAGAAGTGAGTACAATAATATCCACAATATAGCAGTTCCCAAACAGTTACTGTGCCAAATGAAAACATCTCAATAACTACGTATGTATGGCAGCTAATTGTATAAGTAGAAAAGAAACTACATACTCCCATGTATCTTGTGTTAGCATTTGTAGGGGTGAGTACAATTCTGCACTGTCAACTGTGTACTGGAAGTGGCAACATTCAGGTCTGAGTACAACATTCAAATCACTGGCTACACCCCTAGCATCAGTTAGAAGAAGTATACCAACCTTCTGACTTACACAACGGTGTCCACAGCAAACAAGCACGGTCCCCACTTTGGAAAGCTGAAAGGGCTATGCCTACCTGACTTAGCAGTTTATAGCACTGGGTTGCTATTACAGTGAGTACTGCAAGTACCACACAGCAGGCTGCATGCAATTGCCAAATGGTGGCCACCAATAGGTGCAGAGGCCATCACATGCACATGTGCAGATACCTATAAAAGCAGTCTGTACTTGCTGTCCACACATGCAATCATTTCATTGCAGGTACAGAGGGAGAGAGAGGGAGAGAGAGAGAGAGATGCAGAGGCAGACAACAGCAGCAGCAGAAAAAAAGAAAAAAGATCAAAAGAAAATATATTGAAAGAAAAAGTAATATATTGAAAAAAAAAGATAAAAAGAATATATTGAAAACAAAATAATATATTGAAAAGAAAAATATATTGAAAAAATATATATTAAAAAAATATATATTGAAAAAATATATATTGAAAAAATATATTGAAAAAATATATTGAAAAAAATATATTGAAAAAAATATATTGAAAAAATATATATTGAAAAAAATATATTGAAAAAAAGTATATTGAAAAACAAATATATCTTGAAAAAAAATTAAGATATACAAAAGAACATCAATTACAAAAGACACTGAACCAACAAATATGAACACATACAAAGGAAAGGTATGTAACAGCTATGTATTTACTGTCATGTAGTAGATGTTTATGAAGAGTACTCTACATAGTTTGAATCATCCATATGTGGCAGCAGTACGTATCAATGCACAGATGCCCTGCATCACTACTGGCATGGAGAAATGAGTGTGTAGCTGTGTGCAGTGGGATGTGACTGTGACATATGTAGTTCAGCATTACATGTCAAACATCTCATCCATGTTATCTGTGTTCTGTACAGTAGTGTGTACAATGTCTGTTTTGGGGAGTAGCACATATGGTTATATAAACATGGATGTGACAGAGTAACAAATGCATGATAGCCATATTAATGTGTAGCTTAGCATTGGCAACAGCTGTACCAGGCTAGTATGCTAACCTAGCATTTGCAGCTATATATATATATATATATATATATATATATATATATATATATATATATATATATATATATATATATATATATATATATATATATATATATATATATATATATATATACACCCTCTAATATTACTGTGTGCTCACATGTGACACCTGTTCATGTTGCAGCAAGGCCCAACAGGTCAGCCGTGAAGTACATGAACTTACAACAGTATGTACCTTGTGTGTGTATGGCACACACATACAGAGAGATCTCTCTGTGTCAGATATATTAGCATCTGTACATGTGCATAGAGCAAGGGACATACTGCAACTGTTTGTGAAGGGTGGACATATATATGTTGTTGAGGGTTGTTATGTGCATATTTCTATGTAGGTTGTAGTGTGTGGCAAACAGGACAGCATACAGTGCTGGTATATTACATGTGGTGGTTAAACATTGTGGGTATGATTCGTCAGGTCAGCAGTGTTGCAGCCAGTGAGGTCTGCTAAAGCTACATGGGCTGAGAACACCTTCAATGCATTCCGCACAACACTGTGCAATATTATGACATAACTGTATACCTCACAACCTTCGCATAATTGATATCCCCACCATGAAAGGTGGACTGTGTATGTGCCTATATGTATCTCTATATGTACACCAATGGATGTTTATATGTATGTGTGTGTGTGTGTGTGTGTGTGTGTGTGTATATATATATATATATATATATATATATATAGAGAGAGAGAGAGAGAGGGTCATATTTACTGCAACAGATGCCTGGTGACAAAGCCATGGACTCAAGCTCAATTTTGACACTGCATTGGCATCCCTTCTTGCAAAAACTCTGTACCCATTAACTACCACATAGGTGTTAGTCTACTTAACACTGAAGGTGTGATAAGAGACGATGGGACACAGGTGGACAGTAGTCTCCCCTCTGATGATCACAGTGCCACACTAGTCATGTCATCTGTCTACGTGGCACACGTCATCACAAAAGGTGTGTCATCCAGGGAAATATAGGTCAGTGTTCCCCTCTACTCATCACACATAAAGCCCATTATAGAGTACAGTGCCCCATGTGGTATGTACCTCACAAGACATCTACACCAACTGGAAATGACACAGACATACCTCAAAAAAAGTAACACCGGCCTCAAACAGATGCCCTATGCAGACCGTCTCACAAACCCACAACTAGACTGTGTCACATACCACCTACCCAGAGGTGACCTCTGCCTAACATACTAAGCTATGTCAAACCCAGAGCTGTAGGACATGCTCCATGTAAACAGATCACAATCCCTATGAGCTACACGCTCTAGGGACATAAACCTTTTGACCACAATAAACAGCACATGCTGGAGGGATAGATATCTATCTCAGAGACATCCCATAGTCTGGAACAAACCACCTATCCATAGCAAACAAAGCTCCTAATTAGCAGTCGTCATAAATAATCCTGAAGATTGTATGGGAGATAGTGAATACATCCAGGCAATCACCTCTGTGGCTCTGCTTGACAGGGCCACGTGAAATGTAATTACCTGTGTGTCAAAGGCCAGGGTAGCGAATGGCTAGACTTCTATAGGCTCTAGGGCCAATAGCCTATTACTTACCTATGAAGCGATACACACACACATGTACTTGTTGCAATAATTGCTATATGAGGTTGACTGAGTGTGATGGTGAATGTGTTGGTGAATGTGTCAGAGTTCTGTATATGTGTGATAGCTTAGTGGGAAACTGTTTCTGTCATGGCATTGTGTCCTAGCTGTGATCCCTGCAGAGGATGTGTATGCAACTGCTAGGCAGAAAAAGCAGTATGCCGTACGGTCTGACGCAGTCCCCTGTTGTCGACTGGGGTGTCCCATTGTAGGCTAAAGCAGTACATGTATGCTTATTGAGTGTTACTGCTGGTGAATCCAACTCCTGTATGAACTGTAGTACTACCAGAAGCTGTATGCCTAAAAAGCACAGTATGGTGTATGTCCACACAGATTACATACCTCAGGCATAAGGTCTTGTAACTACTGACACACAATACTGTAAGGTACACAGGTAAAGGTCATCTGGGTTGCCATACCTTTGTGTCTGGTATGTATGTCTGATGTGTTTGTGGGTATGCCTGTACCATGGCCTCAGTCATATGTGTGTTACAGGATATAAGTGCGTATCTAACACCATGTATAGTCTAGTACAGCAGTATGCCGCCTATATTAATGAATGTGCACATATGTTAGGCAGGGGTTTGCCATCAACGACTAGTGTGGTATACTGGTAATACTGTAACTGGACTTTACAACCATTGCAATGGATTACATATTTCTTGATGCATTAGCTTGATATATACCTCCTGTGGCTAGGTGGTGCATTGTGTCGCATACAGTGTGCCATGTACTGTTGTATAGTCTTACATACTGGTTTACCTTTGTTGCTGTGCAAAACATGGTTTGATATATAGAGTGTGCCAGGTACTGTCAGGCAGTTGTGGATTGAGAACTGATATGTGGTATTAAAAGTGTGTACCTTCTGACAGCCAATAGGTTGCTATATATGGCAGTTAATTGATATCTGTACTTTAGAATGTTACGTGTGCCACATGACTTGCTCACACATATTGTTTCATTGTCTTCCAGGGTCATGTCCCACCATCGTAATCCTGCCTATAGCATGGCAGAGGAGGAACAGATCACGGCGAGCTTGGTGCAGCACTATGCCCTGCTGTTCTCCAGAACCAGCCAGGACCAGCATGAGCGGACTGTGCTCTGGCAAGATCTTGTCCATAGGGTAAATGACATAGGCATGCATAACCGGACATATGAGCAGGTATGCCATCACTGCAGTGATTTAATTAGACATGTCCGGCAGCATGCATCTGATATCTGCAAACAACAGTTTGCCGCAGATGGGGGGGGGGGGTAGCCATCCACCCCCCCCCTCACCAGAGTGGAGGAGCTGCTCCTGAGCCAGGTGGCTCCTGGCCAACAACAACAAGTAACATGTATCATCATGGAGGCCGGAGCCACCCAGCAAGTTGACACGGAGCGTACAGGTAACATGGCATACCTGTAGACTACTGTTACCTCTATTGGTAGAGCATGCTTATGTGAGATGTGTACTGTGTAGTTAGGTGATGTGGTGCCTAGTGTTGTGCAATACTAATAATTAGGAATATAATCTGTAGGCCTGTGACTGTCAACCGTTGTACTACTGTAGGATTGCAAACACACAGTAGCAATGCCACAGTTGTTGCCACTGACAAAGTGTCTCATATCCTTGTAGGTCCCTCTGGTGTGACAGCAAGGCAGCAGACCCATGCTGGTGAGTGTGTTCTACATTTAATATTGCTAATTAGATGTGCATGTCATAGGTGAGGTGTAGGCCATGTACACGTAACACACCTACGCATAATGCATGCTGTGCATGTTTGCTGTGAGACTATGCACATCCCAGTAATGTGGGTAGCTGCCTAAAACACATACAATACACAAAGCATCCCACACAATTGTGGCAACACTGTAGTGGACATTGGATAGGCAGAGTCAATACACATGCACACAACATACACACCTTTGTCATACGCAGTACATGTTAACATGCTACACATGGCGTATTCAGACACCCGCTGTAAGGTCACACTACAGTATCCCAAATGTCATCCACACAGCACACATAATATACCTGAGGGGTAGATGCCTCACATGTGGCTGTGCGACACTCTTCAACACATAACACATTCATGTTAGGCAATGCCCCCTATTGGGCACCTTACAAACCCATGTAACAACTGGCTGTGAAATGGTGAATGTAGCCATGGTACTGCAGTTCTGGTACAGCATGGTATGTGCCGGTCTTGCACACATTAGTAGCCTTGAGTGACCACATGATGCTGTATAATGATGGCTCATGGTAGTACACCCCATCCAGTTACAGTGACCACAGTACTACACATAGCATTAACTGCTATGCACCTCAATGTTGTGTGTGTGCAAACATACGCACCTATACACAATATGCATAGCAATCACCATTTGTACAAAGTGACACATATATGTCTTGTAATGCTATTGAGTGTATAGGTCACATGACACACACTGTGTATGTGTGATGTTTAATGTTGCAGTTGTGTTGTAGCATGCCATGTCATGTCTGGCACTGGAATGTCCACAATATGTCCTACACTCACCATAACCACTGTACAATGGCTATGTTGAGCAATGGTATTCCATCAGGTATACATGCACCACTCATCCTGTGTGCATACATAGCATGCGTGTGCTAAACCTGTGTCCACAATTATCTGCTAAAGACACAGATGCTCTAATTAGAAATGGATATCTATGTGACACAGAGATACACATCCAGCCATGGTATGTATACCTGTGAGTGATGGTGCACAGGACATTGCAGAGCTTTTAATATTTGCACAGCAATGTCATGTCCATGTACACAGTGCATTCCAGGGTGAGGCCAATCACTGAACAACAACACACATTCATCAAAGCCATGTATACTGTTATTAGCAAGGGCTGTCTACATCCGCACGGCATGCTGTTGAGAAACACACGTCCTGCATGCTGACACGTGTGATATAACTGTTTGCCTTGTGATACTGTACCCCACCATCACCCGCTATTGAGTATGTTCTGGATTGCTGGTGGTGTGTGTGTGTGTGTGTGTGTGTGTGTGTGTGTGTGTGTGTGTGTGTGTGTGTCTGTTTTATTGAGGGGTGCATTTGTGTGCATGTGTGCATGTGTGCATGTGTTCATGTGTGCATGTGTTCATGTGTTCATGTGTTCATGTGTGCATGTGTTCATGTGTGCATGTGTGCATGTGTGCATGTGTTCATGTGTGCATGCGTGCATGTGTTCGTGCGTGCATGTATTCATGTGTGCATGTGTTCATGTGTGCATGTGTTCATGTGTGCATGTGTGAATGTGTTCACATGTTCATGTGTGCATGTGTGCATGTGTTCATGTGTTCATGTGTGCATGTGTGCATGTGTGCATGTGTGCCGACAACATGTACAGGTCGTAAAGTGTGTTTCCTGTCTTCCTCTCACAGGTGCTGATTTTGGGCTGGTTCACTACAGCAGGGAAACTGATGTCACTGAACAAAATAGTGATAATGATGATAGGTGTGTTGAGGCACAGGCATGTTTCAGATGTCTGGAAGGGTACCACAAGGGCACCACATAGGCAGATGTCCAGGGGTTCTCGTCGGAGCACTGCTGCTCATCATGCCACTGGCAGAAGTGCCACAGGTCTTACAACCTCACGCATGTTCCAGGCTTTCATGGAGGCACAGGCACGTATGGAACGGTACACCAGACAGGGGCTAAGGGCACAGAGGGCACATAACACTGCCGTAATTGACAGTATCCGTGACCTAGCTGGTGCCATCCATAATTACACCGAGGTCACTGATAGACATTGGGGAGAGACATTAGATGTCCTCCGCATTATCATGTCCATGTATCAGGACAGTGCGGGATGGTTGAGTCGTCAACGTGGATGTATGCCAGCAACATCAGCAGCTGGCAGTCGCCGCAGACGTCCATCAAGTCACAGCCGCTCCTGTATTGCCAGTACCAGCCCCAGCAATCTTGGGGGTGGGCTGTCCATAGAACGTCCTAGAAGAACATGTGCACGTGGCTCTGGACAGTCCCAGCAGGGACCTGGGTCCAGTGTACATCCATCTACCTCTGGGGATAGTACCCAGTCTGGCTTAGTACCTGATAGTGTCAGTAGCACCCCTGCCAGGCACAGTTACCATATCCATGGCCAGAGATGGTGATCTGTAAGCCTGGCAGGTACAGTCTGTGGCTGTCCTGCAAATATCCGTATATGGCAGCCACATGGTGGAACTGTGTGCATGCAGACACACACACACACATAAACCAGACACCTAGGGCTAACACATACCCGCACACATTACATCAACATTGGCCCATAGCAGTGCTCTTGACCCTCCCACACACACACACACACACACACACACACACACACACACACACACACACACATACATGTCGATTGGATGGCTGACTGTAGGCCTCTGGCAAACCAACAACACACCCTGTGTATATGATGAAACCTGTGCCACCTCCTGTCATCTGTAACATCAATGTAGGAACAGGCTACCATGGTGCTGATGCACAGGGTGACTTTATAGTAGTATAGCAATGTTAGCATGTTGACAGCAATAGAGTGTAATGATATGCATGAAGGTGTAGCTGAGCAGGCATGATGCATTAAAGCTATGATTGTCAATGTAGTATTGTTTACACCAGGGTTAGTTCCAATAGTGTATTGTCCGCCCACATGCCACTTGGCTGATGTGTGTAGTATTGGCAGCATGTGTTAGAGAGTGGACAGTATGTGTGGGATGTGTGTAGCACAGATTTGCAGGTGTACATTTATGAACATGGTGGAGGTGCACTGTCTGCATGTACGTGCATAGTGGACACATGGGCAGGGTGACATGCCCTGTATTACACAGTAACACTCCATAGTTTCTATTAGTGGCCAGTATGCATTGTACTACACACATTTCGGAACCTGACTGCACATATGTGTATGACATGGTTTGACACTGTGCTGTGGGTGATACTGTTACTATCTGTCATTGTTTTGCATTCTGGTAGTATACATAACCTCAACAGCTTGACCATAACCAATCGTTAGATGATGTCTTGACAACTGACACACAGATGTAGGACACACAGCAACATTTGGATCCTTCAGGTACTATACTATGCCAGTAACCAGTGGTATTCACCTGCACCCATTACTGAGACCACTCCTGTTTGGCATATAGCTCTCTTAGGTACAAGCAATCACAGTAGGGATATGTCCATCCATGTCTGGTAATGCATAATGTGGCCTATAATGCATTCTCCAGATGACACACACATCCTCCACAACGGTATCATACAGACAGATACCTGTTGTCAAACCCATGCTGTAAAGCTATAAGCCAAACTAAGCATAGTCATCCACCTTTACGGAACATAATATCCCCACAGTATCACATAGGTAGTAGCCACCAACATGATGAACAGGTACCGATGTGTACATGCAACCAAGTGTTACATCATCTCTCCTTTGATAATCACATTTCCAAAGGTATTTTGAAATCCCTCGGTGGATCACATAAGCAATAAGGGGTCTGCCTGCATATCCACAAAGGTTGTTGTACACCTATAATGAATAGACATCATTGACAGACTTTGCTGCGTTTTAACAGGTCTGACATATACCTCGGCCATAAACTCTCACTCACACAATTCAATAGAAACCGTAATGAGTGTGTGTGACACGGATGACCTAAGCCAGGGATCACTGCAGTGGCTGGGCTTGTCACAAGCATACAGATGCGTCCTAAGGTCTGGGAAGCAGCAGCACAGTCTGGCAAATATGACAGTTGTGTTCTTGGATAAAGCAGGGTTCCCACACATGCAATAATTGAGGTAACATGTCCGTATATGTGCAATGCATACTGATATGTCATACAGTAGTAAAAGCAAAAACCACAACACATTGACCAACAGTGTCACAAACATACAGTATACACACTCACCAAGTGCAGGGTTCAGACCCCTACCTAACTACTTCATGATACTAGAGGAATACATAATAACACAATGCACTATACACATTACTGGGAGGTCTATTTTCCACAGGTATATTTGTAGGATGGTGACATCATCGGACTTGACAAAGATTAGTATACCACTTTTAAGGTATTTTACTACTCTCCAAAATGGTTTTACCTCCCCAAGGAGGCCACACACAAACACTTGTCAAATGCATGATTCAAACCCCTACGTAACTACTTCATGATAGTAGAGGAATACGCATTAACACAATGCGCTATATACATTACTGGGCGGTCTACTTTCCACAGGTATATTTGTAGGATGGTGACATCATCAGACCTGACAAAGATTAGTATACCACTTTTAAGGTGTTTTACTACTCTCCAAAATGGTTGCACCTCCCCAAGAGGGCCACACACAAACACACATAATTGTCAAGTGCAGGATTCAAACCCCTACCTAACTACTTCATGATACTAAAAGAGTATGCATTAACAGGACACGCTATACACATTACTGGGAGCTCTTTTCTCCACAGGTATATTTGTAGGATGGTGACATCATCAGACTTGACAAAGATTACTTTATCACATTTAAGGTGTTTTACTACTCTCCAAAAAGTTGCTCCTTCCCCAAGGGGGCCACACACAAACACTTGTCAAGTGCAGGATTCAGACCCCTACCTAACTACTTTAGAATACTACAGAAGTACGCATTTACACGACGTACTATACACATTACTGTTAGTTATCCTTTCCACAGGTATATTTGTAGGATGGTGACATCATCAGACTATACAATGTGGGTTACATTAGGTGACATTAGGTGGGGTACATAGAAGGAATGTCTAAACACTTTGGCCATGTGATCATCAAAGGGGAGTTTACTATCTACCTGTGTCCCCAGGGCCATAATGACTTTTTCCGTACATACTGGATTACCACCTATGTGGTAATTTGTGTGCACTTTGTTTTACCCAAAGGGGATTACTATGCATTCTTTGGCATTCAGCTTGAGGGCATTGTTTTGACACCAGGTATCTGTCTCTGTAAGACACTTCTGGAGGATGTCTCTGTCAGCCGTATAGTCGATTATGGACCACAGTTACCAGTCATCTGCAAACCTGTTTAGCCATACACCTCCCATGCTTGCCTATACCTCTGAGCAGTATCTACTGAACAGGTGGGATCGCAGGACCAAGACCTGTGGGATGCCATTTGTGACTGGCTTACAGTTGGACATGGCACCTGCAACTCTGAACATGTGTGTTTGATCTGTGAGCCACTTCGCCACCCATCCTGTGACATAACTGTTAATGTTCAAGCTGGTACGCTTGTCCATGATGACAGAGTGGAGAATGGTGTAGAAAGTCCTTAGTGAGGTCCAGGTGGGCTGTGTGGACTACTTTCACCTCCATCTATGTCCTTGGTAACTGCTTGAAATAAGTCAACTAGGTTTAGCAGCCAGAATCTGCCTTTAACAAGGCAAGGTTGTGTAGAGTCCAGTGTCTGGAGGTCTCCAATGTCTCAGTTTATGGGTTCTATGACAATTTGCTCAATAGCTCTGTAGACCAGGCTGAGTAGACATATTGGGCAATGGTTTCCAGGTTCTGTTGTGGCACCCCATTTGTGGAGCTGGATGACTGTTAGTGTATGCCATTCTTTGGGTACATAGCCTGTGGTACGTTTGAGTGTGGACAGTGAAAGTAAGTGAGGGTGTAGTTCCTTTTGGGCCTAGTGTAAGACGCAGTGTGGGACACCATCCAGTTCCATTGATGCTGTGTTCTTAGCTTTGGTGTGGGCTGTCTTTACCTGCATGTCCATGATGTCTGGGGCTCTGCATCCTTCTGTGATGGACACAGGCCCTTTTGGGGGTGATGGGGGGAGTTTACACTGAACTTGTCCCCCTGGATGTGGGCAATGAAAGTTGGTTCGGGGTATTTCTTTCCATTTTTCAGTAGCTGACAGCATATTTGGAAGTTGACACCTACATGTCTGGTATAGCTACCGAAGTCTTTGTGGTTGTTATTCTTACATTCCTTGGCTATTTGTCTTTAGAAACTGTCCTTGGATTATTTTATGAGCGATCATTGTTTCTTCCTAATAATGATCTGGGATGCCGTTCCATTAGTGAAGTTGGCTCTGTCATGTGTTCGTTTCCTCCTTCTGTTGTCTAGCTTATTTATGGCCAACAACCAGCTGATTGTTGTCCTATTTTTGGAGGAGTGCATCTTGGTTTTATTTGTGATGTCTCATTCCATGCATCCCTGTAGATGCTCATAGGATGCACTTGTAAATGATTCTGCAGATTGTATACCATTATCCTATAGCAAGAGGTCTTTGGAACGTTCCACTTTGGTCTAGGGAAGTGTGAAGTTTGCTTTTGCAAATGTCTTCACAGTGGTTTCATTGACTGGGGGGGGATGTGGATGTCCAGTGTGATTACTTAATGATCTGATATTACCAGCGAGGGGTTTATGTCTGTTGTGGAACACTGGTACCCCATGTTGGTGATGATCATGTCCAGTATGTTGTTACCTCTAGTGGGCATGGTGACCAGCTGTTCCAGGGTGTTAGAGTTTTTAAACTCTAGGGAACATTGGGAAAGTACGTTGTACATGAGTAATTCTCCCACTCAATGTTTGGGTAGTTGTAATCTCCTCATATAATGGTGTTTGATAGGACCTTTATATTTTCCACTGTTCTCCAGAATACTGAGTTAGGTTCTTGAGACAAAGTACGTGATCTGTAGCAGGCTACAATCTGATGAGCAGCTTTGCCCAACGTTAGTTGCACTTGCATGGTCTCCAAGGCCTCGTGCTGTGCCACTAACCTGAAGGTGTGGGTATCCATAAGGTAAATGGGTACACCCCTTCCTTTTGTATTTCACTCGTGGTTTTGGGTCCGAAGGTCAGTGTGAGTGTTTTACGTGGAGCATGTCCAACAGCTCTGTGTTTGACACAGCTTTGTATGTTAGGCAGTGAACACCTCTGAGTAGGCGATATGCAAGGGAGTAAGGATGGAGCATTTTGAGATGGTCTGTGTATGGCATGTATTTCAGGCCACTAATGTTCTTTTTGAGGTATTACTGCTGGCTTTCCAGTTGTTGTAGTTGTCTTGTGAGGTACATAGCAAAAGTGGCGTTGTACTCTATTATAGTTCTAGTGAGTGATGAGTAGAGAGGAACAATGTCCTCTTCTATTCTGCATGAGACACATTTTGTGATGAGGTGTGCCACATAGGAGGGTTTCCTGACTACTGTGGGAATGGGATTATCACAGTTGTGTCCACTGTCCACCTGTGACCCAAGGTCTCTTGTCACACTTTCAGTGTGAAGTATACTACCACCTATGGTGTAGTTCTTGGCTACAGAGTTTTTAACAAAGGGGATGACAATGCACCTTTTGGCATTGAGCTAGAGCCCATGGCTTTGACAACAGCCATCTGTCTCAGTGAGGCCCTTTTGTAGGATGTCCACATCTTTAGTGTTTACAATTATGGCTCCTAGTTTGCAGTCCTCTGGAAACATCAGTAGCCACAGACCTTCCATGTTAATGTTTACTTCAGGGAAGTGGATACTACACAGTCTGGGAAGTTATCTGGTCCCATGTCTGCTGTGATACTGGCTTTGGGGAGTGTTTTTTACCTGTGCAGCCATGATGACAGCAACTTTGCAGTCTTCCATTATAGAGATATGCTCTTTCATGGGTGAGAGGGGGGTAAAGTTAACACTGATCCTATCTGCCAGGATGTTGGCAATATCAGTAGGCTCTGTACATTTAGTGCCATTGAGCTGTAGCTCAGAACAGATCTGAGTGTAACCATGACATGGACCTGTCTGTTGGGCAGAAATCTCCTGAGTAGACAGTATGCAACAGAGTACAGATTGGGTTACATTCAGTCTTGTTGCATGGGGCAACTATTTGAGGCCAGTAATCCTCTTGTTAATGTACTTCATTGGTCTTTCTAGCTGCTGAACGTGGCTAGTCACATTCATCGCAAGTGTGTTGTGGTGCTCTCTGACAGGTCCGATGACTGCTGAGTAGTGGGAACCTCCTTTGATCTACATGCACAGACCTTAGCAGTTTGTGTGAACACATAGCATGATTTTCTGACCACTTTGTGAATGTGTTTCTGGACGTAGAGATGACTATCCACATTTGTCCATAGATCCCTTATTATCACATCCGTAATTAGCCTAAGTGTGTGAGCATGCCCACTATGACCTTTCAGTATGTTGCTGCCTGACATTTGCTTCATTTCTTTAAGTGTGTGAGCATGCCCAGTATGACCTTTCAGTGTGATGCTGAATGAAATCCACTACATTTGTTGGAGTGTGTGAGCACGCCCGGTATAGACATTTATACTATATGTGTATGGAAAATCAAGTTGTATTTCTACAGCAGAGCTCACCTTTGTGTCATAGATCAACAGGGATCATGCTGTGCCTGCAGGGCTTCCATGAGACACTTTGCATAGACTTATCAACATTTCTATATACAGGGGAGACAGCTATTCTTTGTACATTTCTACCTGGGGGCACACCTGATTGTTACTGTGGGTGTACATAGGATAAGGGTTTCACCTGACACTTATACACATTTGCTATGCCTGCACTGCTATGTACGGGACACCATTTCAGTCTGTACTGTTGCCTATCGTACTGGCTTGAGGCATACTACTGTACTACAGATCTTAGCATCCAATGTCACGTATATTAGATTGCGACTTCATAGCCTACACAACCCACATCACACTGCCTTGCCTGATGTTCTCTGTCTGCATAGGCGTGTGGGGGAGGTTACCCATTTGCCTCTTTAGGGGCATGATACAGCATTTCTTTGTGTTTGCATTAGTGTACAATTGTCCTGCTGTGTCTGTGCCACTGAAATGCTATCATGGCTTAGTGGTTCAGTACTGTGACTATAGTATCCTGGGTTCGAGCCCTATCACTGCTTTTTATTTTCATGCTGGGCAGACCAGACTGCTTATGGAACAGTAAAGCAAATATGAGCATGTTTACCTGACTTTGCTCAACTTTGCCCGACCTTGCCCAACATTGCTCAACGTTGCCTGATGCGCTAGTTAGCACTGGCAATTTTGTTTATATATACTAAATATTGGTAAAAGCTGCTTAGCACTGCTTTATATTGCTTAAAACATGGCAATCATGCCTCAGGTGGTGCTGCAGGGCTGCCTATGTCAGATGCACATACTACACTCCCTATACATGTTTGGAAACAGGTAGTGTCAAGTTAGGCATCCCTTTTACTTTATGTGTGATCAGAGAGAGGTATCATTTCCAGGGTTCCTACTGAGCCAGTGTATGTGCTATGTGTTGCCTCTTTGCCAAGGCATACTGGGCACGCCTCCTTCTGCCTACTGGGGCAGGCTCAGGTTGTTCCTCCTCTGAGTCACGCTGTGCCTGTGCAGGCCTTGGCAATGGTGGGGGTCTGTTTGGCCCTGCCCCATGCTGTTCCGGCTGTAACTGTTTTCGCAGGATCATATTGTGTAGCATCGCACATACCATGAAAATTTGAGTATATGTAGTTGGTGAGTACTGCAAGGCTCCACCAGATGTATCTAGGCACCGTAACTGTGGCTTGAGCATCCCAAACACATGCTCAATTACATTTTGTGTTTGTGCATGTGCCTCATTATGGAGTTCTTGTTCAGGTCTGCATGCATTTCTGATGGGTGTCATCAGCCACGGCTCCAGTGTGTATCCAGCATCCCCCACTAGGTGATCGTCAGGGATGTCCCCATTGGCAAATGTCTGGTACAGCTGCGACAGATGCCAGATATGGGAATCGTGGTACCTTCCAGGGCAGCCAGCACACACATTCAGTATTATTCCCTGGGCATCGCACATGACCTGGCAGTTGATGGAGTGGAAGCCCTTGCGGTTGATGTAGGCCTTACCCCGCTCACCAGCTGGTGCTTTGATGTGTATGTGCGTGCAGTCAATTGCACCCACTACTTCAGGGTATTCCACTATTTGATGGAAGAGACGCATATTGCTGGCCAATACCTCACTGGAATTGGGGAAATATACATGATCACCGACATGTGCTGACATGGCATTCAGGAACTGGTGCAGTATCCTGGATGCTGATCCCTGTGAAATCCCCATCATATCACCAGTTGGTCTCTGGAAGGTACCTGTTGCTAGTATTCTTTGGCCAACACATACCTTGGTTTCTACTGGGATGGGTTCCCCTCTGTTGGTTCTGTGTGTGAGGTGTGGCCTGCACAGCTCAACAATTTGCTGCAGGAGCTCTCTTTCCACTCTATAGTGCTCCACTATCTCCAGCTCATGTAGCCCCTGGTAGGTTATCCTGGGTCTGTACACTCTTCTCTGTCTCCACACTGTGGGTTGCTCAGCAGCAATCGCAATGGCACCACCCTCAGCATTTTGCACGTCACCTTATAATAGCAATGGCAGCCCCTAATATTTTTTTGTCTCAGTTAAGCTTTTTAAGTTTTCACTTCTCTTTGTAGACTGCAGTGTTGCAGTGTTTCTGAGAAGAACATGGAGGAATGTTGTTTGCAGAGTTTTAAGTGCTGGGCTGGACTGGGCTAGTGTACTGCCTGTGTAATTGCCTGATTCTGATTGATTTCACCTGACAGCTCTGCTAGTTCTCCTTGGTTAACTTCCTACTACTTCTTTTCCTTCATTTTCCCCTTTCTGTTTTTACAGGGGGCAGCGCCGTGCAAACACACGCACACGGGCACACACGAGCACACACGCATGCACACAGGCTTACACAAGCTTACACAGGCTTAGGTGGGTGCACATTCATGCATACAGGCTTATACAGCCTTACACAGGCTTACACTGGTGCACACATGTGCACACAGGCTTAGACGGGTTTACAGGCGCTGCTAATGATTGGTTACATCTCTCAGACTGAGCTTCCCCCCTTAGCAACCACTACTCAGTAGCCATGTTGTCTTCAGCCTGCCATTCACCTGCATGGCAGATGAATATTTTGAATAAAAAGCCTATTTTTGGATTTTATTTATTTTTTCTGGTTTTTAGAGCACCGCACATTTGCACGGCGCTGCGCTACGCTTAAGCATCGGAGATCGGGGAAAAAAATATATTTTTTATTATTTTGCAACAGTTACAAATGCCAATGGCCTTATATTTGGCCATTGGCATGCTTCCTCAACTGGATGCATCCTTTATTTGGAGCTGTCATAGCTCTGTTTTGCTATTTACATTTCTGCAAATAACACTACTCTTACTCGGACAGGTTAGTGTTTCCTGGATCGCAAATTTACCTCATTTGCATAGCTTTCAGCAGCAAATGAGGCAATTTGTATAACCTAACACTGTCCGTGCAAGAGTCGTTTTAGGAGCTCCCATGCACGCCCCTGCCGGCTGTTCCTGGATCACTCGGCAGACATATTGGCTGGCTGGAGTCTTACTCTACTCTTAGACTCCATGCAAGCCTTCATGAATCTGGCCCAAAGTGTTTCTAGTTTTTTTGATGTTGGTGAAATCATCAGAATTGTTCCTTTCTTAATCTAATGACAAACAAATGGAAAGGAGTGGCTATAGCAGTTAAAAGACCAAATAACAGCTAGAGTGAAGTAGGTACAGGCAACTTTGAAAATTGAAAAAGAAGGTCAAATTGCACACCTTTGACTCAGAGAATCAAGGGACCTTAAGAGAAGAGAACAATCAAACCTTTCACCTTTGATTGCTTGGAAGTAAAAATTCAGGGTAACACATCAAATCTCTCACTTTTGATTTTTGTAAGTACTATAGTTCAGTGAAAAGTGATCTGCTCAATAGTGATAGCTACTATGCATTCATATAACCCATTCTAAGCATTTGTAAAGCATTATACAGTAATCTACACAAATACAACGTTGCAGCACATATTCAGTATAATACAACAGAATGACCAACATCATAAATTAGCCATGGTCTACTGAACAGTGACTGTGTACTAAAAGAATAATGTTAAACAAAACTTTCCTGATCTGTATCAGTTTTTCCCCTCATCAGTTCCAAACTTCAACAGGAATACCATCATTTCCCGAGGACTTTCCTGTAGATTGGTTATACAACACTGTTTTTATCTCATCTCCTCCTATCCTGTTAGTAACGCAGCCTCATCTACCTCTAGCCTTGCCATACTCAATTCTTCCATAAACATTTCCATTTGCTCCTTTTCTTGATTTCCATATGTATCTGCTTATTAAAGATTTTCATAAACATTTTCAAAATATTTCTAGCACCTCTATAGGTTCTCCTGTTATCTTCCTTGTTATAGGCTCCTTAAGTTTGGCTAAAAACCCTTTCTACTTTCTCTTGCCTGAGTCATTGTGCTAAACGTTTTTTTGCTCTGGAGTTATTATCAAAAACAGTTGCTTAACAACAATTTTTCAAAGCTCATACATTTTATTGAGGTAAAACCAGGTTTAACGCAACCATCATCGTACGGTAACTGTACTTGCCAAACGCTCCTTAAATTTATTATTTTTACAATCAAAATTTTTTACTAGGAGCGAGGTTTAACAGCCAATATATATATATACTTTTTTGTTATTTTATTGAGGTAATCCCATATTTTCTGTTTAGCATTCTCAATTTCCCCTCTTATTGTTCTGTCAGATTCTCCCTGTTCTGCAATACTTTAACCTTTGTCAATCCCTCTAAATAATTCTTGTTACTTCTTAAACATATCTCTTTATTTTATCTAAACTTATTTTTAAACACCTCTTTCATTTTATCCCACTCCCTACCTATATTTTCATAAGAAATTTATAATATCTCCCAAATAATTTCCAGTACCCATTCCTTAAATACCTTTCTTTTCAACAGATAGGTGAAAAGCAAAAGTGTCTAATTTTTATTCATTGCCCTGCTTTTTTATTTTAGGTATTATTGATGTGTGATCTGAAATAGTTATTGTACGCATCTCAAAACTTTCAATTACATGCACATGTTCCTGTGAAATAATATGTAAATTCACTCTGAACTTCCACTACTGAAATCACATCTTCCATGCTAAATATTTTCACAAATTTCTTCACAAATCTACCCTCCTTTGTTTTATTTTCATTTCTGGGTCCCCCACTGATGAAACTCATATTTCAGTCCACACTTATAAGTAATATTCCCTGCTGAAAGCTAATTATTTTTCCCAGAATTGTTTAAGCTCCATTATAGCAGTTTTAGGTGGAATATAAATGAATGCATTGTAATTGTCCTCCCTTGCCAGTAGCCCCTCAGTGCTACAAACCTACCATTATTATGTTTTTATCCTCTTCTATCAATATCGGACTTCTTGCAATTAATATAAGTACTCCTCTTTTCTTTATGCCAGGTATTCTGCTGAATGACCATCCTGAAAACCTTTCTTTACCAAATTCATGTGCTTAGTTCTTTTCAACTGTGTCTTCTGTAGTATAACTATTTGCAATCTACATTTTTGAATTTAGTTCACCACTCTTTCTTTTTGGATGCATCTAAATTTAAATATAACATAGAAAGTGCCATTACATTAAAAGTTATTATTCCCACCTTTTATGTGTAACAACCTTTTTTTCATAGGTTTATGGGTGTTTACTAGGCTAATGACCACAAGAGCCTTTTTAAGCCTAGCCATGCATCCCAAATCTCTGACAAGTTCTGATACCCTTGATAAGTGTAAGTATGGGCCTGGGAGATGAACCATTTACAGGTTACCTGTTTGCATCAGAGACATACGTTCCAATCCAGGGATGAATGTCCAGTTTTCCAGCCAATTTTCCAAATTTCACTTGAATTGGATTAGGAGGAACTCTGCTTCACATGGATGGTGAGCCTGTTCCATAGACAGGGTAGTCTCTGGGATACATACCTATCTCTTCAGTAGGTCCTATTTATATCATAGGCAAGGTTTAAGTCTTCAGAATGGGTAATTGTGGTACTGTTTGTTTTGTGGATATGCAGGAGGTCCATCACAGTGGGGTCTGACAATGCCCTGTATGCCAGGCATAGATCTCCCTCACAAGCCTGTGGGAGACAGAATACAGGGATAGGGCCTTGAGGCAGTCTGCATAGGACATATAATTTACACTTTCTATTCTTTTTAGTGAAGAACCTCTGTGGATGTTCCAGTTGTTGGATATACCTGGTTAGATACATACCAAGGGAGCATTGTACTCAATGTCTGATGGATGCCAAATACAGTGGAACAATGACTTCCTGGACTTAGATGCATTGCCTTTGTTTATAAGTTGCGAACACAGAATGATTTCCTCACCACTGTAGACACGTGGTGATCAAAGACTAGTCCAGTTCTATCTTTAATATTACATACATGCATTAATGTTTAGCAGGCTGATCTTTTATACAGTTGCTTCTTGTCATATCCATTTGAGCCTATGTCACATCTTATAAAATGTTTTGTTTTATTGTAAGCCCTCCAAAAAAACACCTCAATACCCCCTAAAACCTATTAATTTAATACTAACACCCCAAACTATGTACATCTTCAAATATGGAAGTTTTAACAATTGCCCCAGACTGATAGTCACACTCATAGAATTGAATTAATCTAAAAGGAAGGTTATCCATGCTAAGATGCATAGTACAACCTGTGCTTCCACTAAATGCTGTCTGATTTTGTCTTATCTGTATTACTGTCCTAGATTGGAAAAACACTTGAATGCTTTCAGAAAACATTATCTCCTAGCCATTGAAAGAAAGCCATTGAAAGAAGTATTTCATTTATATTGCCCTTTTTGATATTGTCTCCATGCAGGCTTGAGAACAGATACACAGCTGCTTCTACAAGCACTCGTTTATTTTCCAGGGGGAAGCTGTTTATTATATTCAATGTCATTTTTTATTTATTCACTTTCTCTTAAAACTTGTTATAAGATCAAGCCAAGGGCCTTTAACCAGTCATTCCCCTATGCAAGAGTGAGAAAAGCACATCAAATGTTCTTGCATCATGCTCTTTTGACCAGACTTTTCTTCTTTTTTGCATTGCAGTGCCTACATTTCTTAAAACTGAACAAGGAGAAAGAAAGAAAGAAAGAAAGCAAGCAAGAAAGAAAGAAAGAAAGAAAGAAAGAAAGAAGAAGGAGAAAAAAAACAGGGGTACTTTTTTACTGTAGTATCCCTATTACACTCAAAAATAACTGAGAAAGCTTTACTTTTTAGCATGCAGATTACATCATGCACTACAAATATATTACTGTTAAGAACAAAATTTTATATTATTTTCAGTTAAACTGCTTCTTCCTTTTCCTCTCTCCTAAATGTTTTTCCAAACATTAAGGATGTGGAGTAGGCCATATGCTTTAAAGGCCTCTACAAGTTTAACAAAGTCAAAAAAGTCCAATATTTCCAGGTTTTCTTGTTCTGTCATGCTTCAGAAGTATAATTAATGTTTTGCAATCTCACATTTATTTGAACAATACCAAGTTGCTGGTTTTATTCCTGTTGATCTGCAGCTCTCAAATCCAGTCTCCGCTTCATTTCCAATGTACTCCTGGTTCTTCTAGTCAACTCTTATGATTTTTGCTATCTCTCAATTATTTTCCATTGAAACATTGAACAATGTTTCACTGGCACAGTTTCTCTGTGGGCTTTATTACCAAAAAAAAAAAAAAGAAGAAGAATCTCCTTCTGTTTTGTAGCTCACATTTTGTTGGACAAACTTTTGTATTTCCTCTTTAGCATGTTCTGCATCATAAAATGATTTTGTCCCTTCAGGAAAGAATATGCTGAAAATAGATGGATATAGCAGCTTGAACCTACTGCCTGCTTCTCAACATTCCCTGATTAATGGAATAAATGTACTCCTGTTCTGCCTGGTATACAGTGAGCACATTGTCCTTCTGCCACAGTTTTGTCAGAATCAACTCTTTCTGCTGGTAGGATTGCATCTTTACTATTAAAGGTCTAAGTTGCTTTCTCATAGCCAAGTTTGGAGCATGGACATGATGTGCCTTTTCAATTAAGAACTCCTGCTTTGGAATACCAGTACAGTTGCTTATTTGTGCTTTCATAAAATGAATACAGTCTGTTACTTCCAGCTTCTCCTGTACAGCAGAAAAATCTCAGATTTTCCTAAATGCTCAGTCATTTAATTTTACTACTTTTTTAAACATCTTTTCTTGAGCAGTCTAGTATTCAGCCAGCTTTTTCTTCATTTCAACATCTGACTTTTGCAGTTTAATCAAATCATATGAATATCTGTTTAAAGCTTTTTTTCCATTTTCCAGTCTTCTATTGTTTGAGTTGATATACTCCTTCAGTGTTTCATTTATTTCCAATCAGTTCTGAGTATATTTAACTTATTTTTTCTTCTATCATGTCTTGCACCAACGCTGGAGCTTGCACTGCTTTTTACTGAACACTTGCAGAATTCTTCCCAGTCAATGTTTTTTTCTCACTTTTGAGATTGATTTTCTTTCAGGTTCTCTGAATTTCTTTTTTGTTGGCATCCAGGCAGTGCACTTACTAGCCATTTACTGAAATTTACTCAAAAATATGAGTTTACTGTCTCTCTCTCTCTCTTCTGAGTTTCTGTTTTAACACTGAGAAAACTGAAATTAAGCTGTTACTCAATGTGCATCCATCTTGGAAGTTCAGCAGACCCCATATTGTCAGATGTGCTGCACATTTGCAAGTCCAATGGGGGTATAAACACTCATTCAAGAGATCTAAATCTCTTTTGTAACAAAAATAAGGATATGTTGAAGAGATAGAGCTGAATCGCAGGAAATCCAATTTCTTTGGAATCATCTTACTCTCCACATAAAGCAAAGTACTTCTCTAACACTAACCAAATGTAATCTGGATGAATGGATGGGTAACTATCAGTTCATCCTTTTTTTAGTTTACCTATCTGTCATGGATAGGGATAAAATGCAAATGTTCTGCTCTTCTCTGGGTTATCAGTAGTTAAAAAAGGATGAAAAGCTTCATGGGAATGTATGGCAAGGCCTCTAAAAATATTCATTGATCAATAGCTTAGTAAGTGCATTATGAGCACTATGTGACATAATCCAACTGTATCACCCATGAACAGCACTGAGGGGATACATGGTATGTCCATTGTTGTGACACTATGCAGTATATAATATTGACCATCAACTCTATGTAATGTAAAGAATTGAACAACAAAGCTACAAGGATATTTCAGCAACCTATAAGGAGTATGTTAGGTATATCACTGGACTTTGTCTAATGAATGCTTAAAAAATGCTGTCTGCAGCATGTGGAGAACCCTATATTTTCCTAAGGAAATCTGAAAAGGGAACAAGCATAATGTGAGCATTCTGAAATAATGCATTACTCCTTGAGGTCCTAGCTGCAATAGATTGCTCTAATGTTGTTGTTGAGGTCCAGAGGGACACAGACACACACACACACACACACACACACACACACACACACACACACACACACACACACACACACACACACACACACACACACACACACACACACACACACACACAGACACACACACACACACACACAAATACACACACACACACACACACACACACACACACACACACACACACACACACACACACACACACACACACACACACACACACACACACACACACACACACACACACACACACACACACACACACACACACACACACACACACACACACACACACATGAAAGCTTTCACTCACTGAACTGCCAGGTGGTCTGAAATGAATAGGGCAGTATCTAAAATTTGTCCAAGCACAATGCAGGCAGTTCACAATATTTACACACATGGCACTTGCCTGTACTAATTGCAAGGGAACTTCCACAGGGTCACTTTATCAGGAGGCATGCACCTACTACGTAGCTAGAATGTCTCATGCATATGGCTAACTTGCATTATGGGTGCATGTGTCACATACCGTTGTATGTATTTGTATTGCAGGGGATGGCAGATATGCATTTGGGCAATAGATGATGACATCCTATTCATAATAACCAGACAGTAGAGGAGATGCCTTGCAATACTGACCATGACAAAAGTGGAATATCCTGGAAAAAGTTTTGGACTATTGAATGGTAGATTCCATTGTCTAGGCACCTCCAGTCTTGGACTACAATACAATTCAGATATATGTAGCAATACATTTGTAGTGTATTCCATGATACACAACAGGGTTTGGCATAAACAGACAGAAAAGACCAATAACAGCATGCCAGGAAAATCCATAACTGATGCAAGAGCAGTAACAAGAAAGGAAGAAGATACAGGTAAAGACAATGGAAATGCAGAACAGCAGTGGAGGCAGCATCTGGATACTCCCAAATCACAGGAAACAGAGTTGTAGACAGTGCATTAATGTCACTTTCTAATAGTTGGCCTGACATCCATGGTCATGGATGAAGATATTTGTCATCCTCTTGTCATGAAATGCCTCTTGGGGCTGGCCCTGTACAGTCCCAGTTCAACCAAATCCTTCCTATGGGACACATGCAACACACACACACACACACACACACACACACACACACACACACACACACACACACACACACACACACACACACTCAGCTAGCTGGTACAGTGTATATCACCAGTGGAAAGCCACCCCTGGCCCAATACATTGCAATGCTAGCAAAGCAGTGTATCTGTTCTACAACTATGGCCACAACATAGACAATGCAAATAATACAACACATGCTGTTACATTCCGGTTATGCTTGACAGTGCATGGCCTGGCCACACTGCACATCATGCATCAACAAAACCACATTGGGGTGGACAAAGCACAGGCTAAAATCATCATTTGCACAAGCAGTGGGGCACAATAACAGATGGCTACAACACTGCAGTTTAAGGTATGATCATGGGAGATGAATGCAGTAGCTATGTACTGTGTGAGATTGTTGAATTTCAGATCATATTCTCTATTTACTGTCCCCTGCTTGTGGTAATGATGATGTTAGTCTGTGCTCTGTCCACCCCCTATCCACTGTGGTTTTCTTGATGTCTGATGTACAGTGTTGCCAGGACATGTTGTATCTGGTATAGCCTGAGCATAACAGCATGTGTCATATTTTGTGCTACCATTGTTACTGCCCATGGTTATAGACCAGATGTGATTACCACTTTGATAGCATTGCAATGTATGGGGCCAGGGTTTTATTTCGCTGGTGATATACGCTGTACCAGCTAGCGTGCGTAGCTCCATGTGTCCCATAGCAAGGATGCCATTGAACTACAGGACTGTACAGGGCCACCCCAAGAGGCATCTCACGACAAGAGGCTGACAAATATCTTCATCCACAACCATGGGTGCCAGCCAACTGCCAGACAATGACACCAATGCAGTGTCTGCAACTCTGTTTCCTGTGATGTGTGAGTACCCAGTACATGCACCTCATGTTATTACCCTCCCACAGCCAACCCATTAATATCTCAGCAACAGAACTGGATAGGAGTGCCATGATAGCATGTCACATGGAAGCACTGATGCACATAACCTTCTCCAGCAATGATCACAGAACTAGTATTGTCTCATTGTGCCAAAAGTACAGGTCAGCGTCTGGGTGGCAGTAAAACCAATCTTCCTGCATTCCACAGACCAAACTTACTCTCCTCAACAGTGATGTATATAGCAGCTGTTTGCACCTGGATCACTGACCTGAAAATCATCTGATTAAACCGAGTGCAGCATGCCAATCTGAATCAGTACAGACATACAAAAGCAACATAGGAATCTTTGGTATCTCTCATCTATGATGGGTATACCCATGGCAAAGAAAGTGCTTATTGGCGCACCAGATGAAGACAGAAAGAGCCTTTCTAGAACTCTGTGCTTCAGATCATACAGCATGTTCCACTGAGGCCATACACTCAGCAACAAACTCCACAGTGATGTCTACATCAGTGGTGTGGATGTTCCTCCCTATAGTGTAGCAGATTATGTAACTGCGTATCAGGCTATTGTTACCAGTAGCATGCCATCGCGGCATTGTTAGTGGCAGCATGCCTGCTGATGACAGCCTCTAGTGTCCTGTTGTTCTGGACACCTCCACAAGTTGAATATGTGAAGGCATGAAACATATACTAATGTGAGTCCAAAGTCCTATGGTTGTATTATCCCCCCTTGCAGCATTCATATTGGGCCATAAGTTTAAAATTGCTATACAATACTTTGTAAGACATGCCTTGTTGGGGCGGATTTTGCTCTTCACTCAGACCAGACGTTCCTACAAGACAGAGGTGCAAGTCACCAACAATCATATCTATTTCATTGTGTGTGTGTGTGTGTGTGTGTGTGTGTGTGTGTGTGTGTGTGTGTGTGTGTGTGTGTGTGTGTGTATAAGTGTGATACTAGAGTACAGTCATTAATAACCTGCTGCTTTTTGTTTACACACTTATAGTAGATACCAGGCCTACATCCACATCCAAGCCACCCATATGCTATGAGGTTCCAGACCTACTGGATGATGAGCAACACCAAAATTTCTCAATGTCCATCAGCTATTACTAGTGGTCCGCTTATGTGGTGGTCCTGTCAACACTGCTGTTGTAAATCTTCTGCTTTGCATGGGAAAGCACACCTGTAATCCATCTTTATACTTGTTGAGAGGACATTTTCTAACCTGTCATTGTATTCACATCTCACAGAATGCCCTACCAGATTTCACCCTGACATGCTGGTTAGCAGAAGCATCATTGGCTAATACTTGCATGCCATGCATGTACAGGGTATAGGTTATGAACTTCTCTTAAGTGTTGCCCACACCTCCCAGGTGACCATACCATATTTTGCACACCTGTAGACAAATCTTATCATTTAGTGGGTATATTGTTAGCTACCTTGAATGTGTGACTGTCCATTTCCTCCTTCCACTGTATCTACCTGTGGATCATCTGTAGTTACTACACTTGGTCCCATGCATGATACTACACTCTGTACATATATAGAGCCATGTAAATTCCCCACACTATATGCAATACCATATTCCACTTAGTATCCTATGGCCATTGCATATATCTACAGGCATACACAATTGCTTTATCTGACTGTGGGCATCAAGGTGCCTCAGTATTAACATGCCTTCACATGACTACAAGTTGTGTTATTACCCTTATGTGTGCCATATTTGTGGTGGATCACTCATACATGTTCAACTCTGCATAAGTAAGTTACACAAACTGCACACTGACTCTTCCTCCCTTAACAGGAAGCACAGACATGCTGTTGTGTAATGGCTACACTTTCAGCACAGATCCCCCTCTTTCCTTCTTTAATATCCTACACCCACTGGACTTTCACAGCTCTTCTAATGTTTTCCACTCCTATGATTCAGAGTGGTTTTGAGCAAGACAGCAATAGCACATTATATGATACTAACACAAGACATAGGTTCATAGGTTCATAGATTAGTACTAAGCTAACTGCCCTTGCAAGCCATTTTAAGCCTAGCCAATTATCCTTGTGAGACTCAAGCCCTGCACCTTGTATTTATAAGGCAAAACACCTTAACCATTAGGCCACCCTCCCAACCCTACATGGAACCCCAACCTGCATTATGTAGTGGAACCACTCCGCCCTAAATTATGTGCGCTTACCTAATAATGTGGTCAGAGGTGCCCAAACACCTCCGTCTGTAAACACAGGTAGAATGTTAAATCTGGACTAACTCTGTCCATGTACTACATCTGATCTTTGAACAGCACCAGGGCAGTTCTAGTCACCAGTCGTAAGCCTAAACCCAGACCAGCACAAGAAACCCTGACATTTAGCATGACAAAATGCTAATGAAAGCACATAGGACTGCTGTCTGTGGCACGCTCAGTTTGTGTACTACACTATCCATACATAGTTGTGTGAGCCATGAAGTACTGTTTAGCACAAAGAATGTGCCATCTCTGCACATCTATCAGCCCTATGAACATGTGTTGTGGTGTGCTGTGGTTCACTGTTATGCTGCATGGCATGTGATTCATCAATGTGTGACCATATACATGGGTCTATTGCATTGTTCCTTGAGAAGGCGTAAGGAGTGGCAATGTGTTTGTTGCCTGTAGACAGAACCACAGGGCTCCTAGTGGCTGTTATAATGACTTTAGAATAACGTTGGATTCACTCTGGTGCAGGTGTTGTCTAATACTACAGACAACACTCATTTAGGGGAGCAATGCAGTCATCACTTTGATGATCTGAGATGAAAACACTGTGTCCTGTTTCATCAGTGAGAAGATTCAGGAGATGCAACACTTACGTTTGATTGCATTATGTTTTGTGTGTCCACTGATGGTGAATAACATTTTCTTTGTTTTACAGCTGCTAAAGAGTGTTAGTTGAATATGGACAGCTGCTGCAGAAGGCAGGTGGGCCTCTAGACATTGGGTAGCATAGGTATTGGATAGTCTTCTTGTGTGCAGCTGCAACACTGTTCAAGTTGTCTGCATGCTTTACCATCTTGCTCCATGTTGTCTCCCATATAGGGCCAGATGCTTGACAGATGAGGTGAGATGACAATACTCCACTCAGTTGCTCTTAGGTGCTACAGCTACTGCTATGTCAACAAATCTATATTTCTTCCTCTTAGGAAAGAAAGATATCCTATGCTGTGGTATGTTTTGAATTGTCATCTGTTTTGGGATTTCAGAAAGGATGTGAAGGAATAACCTGTGGTGACATGCCAGCAGGTGCAGAGTTTGGTGGCTGCTGAAGTGCACCAGCAGCTGGACATCCACATCGGCAATATGAGGTGCATTGCAGTCTCTGTAGTGGCTTGAAAAGTTGCTCTCAAGGATGGGGCAGGTCCATTGCTGGGATACAAGAGGAACAAGAACCCTACCATTGGCCACCCAGTTGTGGAACTGCGAGGATATTCCCTCTGGTACAGTCTAGCAGCCTACCAAGCAAGCTGCCCTCCTATCACTTTCTTGATATTACCCATCTCTTTTGTGTTATTGCTCTAACCTTGCCCAACCCTCTCAGCCATTAGCTGTCTACCTCTATTCTCTGTCTGTAACCATTTGCTGCCCACCCTACCCACTGAATGTTCACCATCCCTAACAGCCTTTGCCAGTGCTCTGTCTTTGCCAGTATCCACACCTGCTAGCTGCCTTTACCTTCTATTCTACTCAAGGTCATCCCTTACTAATGTTTCCTTCTGTCCTTTTACGAAAACAGGACCTATTTCATTAAAACCATGCACACTTTTCTTCCAACTTTATTCTTTATTGCTCACACTTGTACTTTTCTCCTCTTTTTTTTTATGTACATTTATTTTCTACTTTCCAATCTATCAGTTGTCTGCCACATTTAGCACATTTAGCACTTTGCTGTGTTCAGCCACATGGCTACTTCTGTACAGTGTTGTGTTCTTCCATGCTGCATTATGGTGACTTACTGCTGTGGTCCAGTGCTGGTCATTGCCAGGCCATTGCAATCTTAACATGATACTGTCTTGGAAATCGTGGAATAGTTTATATATTTGATGTATTCATCTATGAACGCCACATGTACCTGCTAATGTTGCCCGCCTGCTTTGCTTGACACAACTGGTATGTTGGTGAGTACCTCTTGCCTCTTATATGCAGTGAGTAGACTTGATCAGCAGGCACAGTGCACACTTGTGTGAATGAGAATACCAGTCATTGTTTTACTCTTGTTGATCATAAAGCAAAGGCCATTGTTTCTCCAGTGCATTTATCCTAGCTGCCATTTTAGATAACTAGTTCAAAATTTTGTGTACTTCCAAAACATGCATAATTCTAGTTGGTGTGTGTATGGTAATCAAAGCATTAGAGGTTTTGTTCATCCACAGGAGATGAGGTGAGTATTTTGTAATATGGTTAATGCAAATGAAAATAAGGTATTATCCATTAGCAATATTTTTTAATATGTTGATTACCAGTTTCCATGTATACAATGGTATATTATTTCTTCTGTTGCTCCACTTTTGTTCAGTGATAGAAAGCACATCATGTACAATGTATTCTTCATTCATTCCTAAAAGACCTTGTTATTTCTTTTGCCGGACCTTATTTCTGCCATGTCGTATTTGAATCATTGAATACCCTGCACACTGTCTCTTAGATTTGTAATAATGTTCTATAAAATAAATAAAATGAAAAGTATATATGAATACATTATTATATTAATAGATACTCTATTATATAATAAAGCAGATGTGGCATCTTATATACAACACAATGATTCATCTTTTATCAATGTTTGCACTCATTTTGCAAAATTATGTTACTCCACCTCACAAATTTTAGGGATATTGAACACACACATTCATCTTTTTTAATATAAATTTGTGCACTGAATAGTGTCAAGTTAGAGAAATACTGAATGATAACACTAAATGCAATATAACTCTGCTGGACTTCAGAATGGAAATTGCATCACATGTTTGTTTTAGTTCACTGGTCTTTTCATTCAAAATACAATATTACCACAGGCAGAATCTGTAAACTGAACGTCCTTATTTACCCTACCTACATGCAGTAACACCTACACTGTAACATAATCAGTTACCACATTTGTATTGTTAAAGTGATAGGGCATGTGATCTAGAAAAGTGCTGGAGACATAATACTTAATAGCCACCAGGAAGTCACTGTGGTTTATGAAGAAAAGAGTCTGAAATTAAGGTCCTGGGGTTCGTGATGATCTCCAGTTGCTCCTCTTTGTATATTGTGTGTTTGTAAGTTTCTTTCGGAAAACCTGGTTGCTGCCCAGAAACATGCGTTGATTGAGTGCCTACTCTAAAAACATCCACTGCAGTTAGTTTTGCAGTTGGGGCACAAGATGTTGTGTTATGACTGGCTTTACTAACCAGTTAATAAATTTAAAGTGCAGTGATATTTATTTTCTGGAACTCTGAAGCAGCACCTGTCAACAAGGCAGCAGTCTGAAGCAACCTCTGGCAAGCGGGATAATAAAAGTATTACTACACTTGCTTTGAAGGAGTGCAGAGAATGATACACAAAATTCACAGTATGCGAATCAAATCCGCAGTTGCATACATTTTATTTATTTAACATTTGTTTCACCGGATAGTCAGACTGGGTTGATAGCCCATTTTCAGCAGAAGCTCCACAAAAAGTACAAACAATAAAAAGAGTAGAAAAGCTAAAAGTACAAAAAGAGAATACATTGAGAGACAGATAAAACAATACATCCAGCAATCTATTTGTTACATGTAGTAACTATTACAATCTAAAAAAGAAGGCAAGAGATATTTAAAATTGTGCAAAATAATCTACATGTAGTAAACTATTACAATCTAGTAAAGGTAAAATAATTATATAATTATTTTACAGTCTAAATGTTCAACTAGCATTACAATACAAGCAGATATAAACTGCTGGCAGTATGATGATTAACTCATAAGAGTAGGTGAAAGTGTGAGCAGTCATATATAGAGAAAAGAACCCATTTATGGGTATACAGAGTAGGTGTACTCTAGCCGGGGCAGTGCAGAAGTCATTAAGTAAGAAGTTGTTTGAACATAGTGGGTTGGTAGCGTTAAGGATGTTTTGAGGGATGGTGTTCCAGACTTTGGAAATGTGTATCAGAATAAAGGGCATCTCCAAAGCTGTTATAATATATTTAGAGACCCCAAAGAAGGATTTATGTGGATCTTAGGGTTCTGAGGTTAGAGCATGGCTGGATGAGGTTTTTGAGAGTACAGGACACTTTTCTGGTTTGGTAATGATATTGGCGGGCAGTGGAAATTTGATGGAAATGAAGGAGATTGGTGTAGTTCAATCCCAGCCAAGCTGGTGGAGTACTGCACAGGGTAGGACCTAAAAGTATAATAAAATTTCAGCTAATTTATTATGCTGACCAACAATAAGATTTTCTCGCTTTTAGAGCTCCCATGCACGCCTCCGCCGGCTGTTCCTGGATCACTCGGCAGACATATTGGCTGGCTGGAGTCTTACTCTACTCTTAGACTCCATGCAAGCCTTCATGAATCTGGCCCAAAGTGTTTCTAGTTTTTTTGATGTTGGTGAAATCATCAGAATTGTTCCTTTCTTAATCTAATGACAAACAAATGGAAAGGAGTGGCTATAGCAGTTAAAAGACCAAATAACAGCTAGAGTGAAGTAGGTAAGTGGCTAGGCAACTTTGAAAATTGAAAAAGAAGGTCAAATTGCACACCTTTGACTCAGAGAATCAAGGGACCTTAAGAGAAGAGAACAATCAAACCTTTCACCTTTGATTGCTTGGAAGTAAAAATTCAGGGTAACACATCAAATCTCTCACTTTTGATTTTTGTAAGTACTATAGTTCAGTGAAAAGTGATCTGCTCAATAGTGATAGCTACTATGCATTCATATAACCCATTCTAAGCATTTGTAAAGCATTATACAGTAATCTACACAAATACAACGTTGCAGCACATATTCAGTATAATACAACAGAATGACCAACATCATAAATTAGCCATGGTCTACTGAACAGTGACTGTGTACTAAAAGAATAATGTTAAACAAAACTTTCCTGATCTGTATCAGTTTTTCCCCTCATCAGTTCCAAACTTCAACAGGAATACCATCATTTCCGAGGACTTTCCTGTAGATTGGTTATACAACACTGTTTTTATCTCCCCATCTCCTCCTATCCTGTTAGTAACGCAGCCTCATCTACCTCTAGCCTTGCCATACTCAATTCTTCCATAAACATTTCCATTTGCTCCTTTTCTTGATTTCCATATGTATCTGCTTATTAAAGATTTTCATAAACATTTTCAAAATATTTCTAGCACCTCTATAGGTTCTCCTGTTATCTTCCTTGTTATAGGCTCCGTAAGTTTGTCTAAAAACCCTTTCTACTTTCTCTTGCCTGAGTCATTGTGCTAAACGTTTTTTTGCTCTGTAGTTATTATCAAAAACAGTTGTTAACAACAATTTTTCAAAGCTCATACATTTTTATTGAGGTAAAACCAGGTTTAACGCAACCATCATCGTGACGGTAACTGACTTGCCAAGCAGCTCCTTAAATTTATTATTTTACAATCAAAATTTTTTACTAGGAGCGAGGTTTAACAGCCAATATATATATATACTTTTTGTTATTTTATTGAGGTAATCCCATATTTTCTGTTTAGCATTCTCAATTTCCCCTCTTATTGTTCTGTCAGATTCTCCCTGTTCTGCAATACTTTAACCTTTGTCCAATCCCTCTAAATAATTCTTGTTACTTCTTAAACATATCTCTTTATTTTATCTAAACTTATTTTTAAACACCTCTTTCATTTTATCCACTCCCTACCTATATTTTCATAAGAAATTTATAATATCTCCCAAATAATTTCCAGTACCCATTCATAAATACCTTTCTTTTCAACAGATAGGTGAAAAGCAAAAGTGTCTAATTTTTATTCATTGCCCTGCTTTTTTTATTTTAGGTATTATTGATGTGTGATCTGAAATAGTTATTGCACGCATCTCAAAACTTTCAATTACATGCACATGTTCCTGTGAAATAATATGTAAATTCACTCTGAACTTCCACTACTGAAATCACATCTTCCATGCTAAATATTTTCACAAATTTCTTCACAAATCTACCCTCCTTTGTTTTATTTTCATTTCTGGGTCCCCCACTGATGAAACTCATATTTCAGTCCACACTTATAAGTAATATTCCCTGCTGAAAGCTAATTATTTTTCCCAGAATTGTTTAAGCTCCATTATAGCAGTTTTAGGTGGAATATAAATGAATGCATTGTAATTGTCCTCCCTTGCCAGTAGCCCCTCAGTGCTACAAACCTACCATTATTATCTTTTTTATCCTCTTCTATCAATATCGGACTTCTTGCAATTAATATAAGTACTCCTCTTTTTCTTTATGCCAGGTATTCTGCTGAATGACCATCCTGAAAACCTTTCTTTACCAAATTCATGTGCTTAGTTCTTTTCAACTGTGTCTTCTGTAGTATAACTATTTGCAATCTACATTTTTGAATTTAGTTCACCACTCTTTCTTTTTTGGATGCATCTAAATTTAAATATAACATAGAAAGTGCCATTACATTAAAAAGTTATTATTCCCACCTTTTATGTGTAACAACCTTTTTTTCATAGGTTTATGGGTGTTTACTAGGCTAATGACCACAAGAGCCTTTTTAAGCCTAGCCATGCATCCCAAATCTCTGACAAGTTCTGATACCCTTGATAAGTGTAAGTATGGGCCTGGGAGATGAACCATTTACAGGTTACCTGTTTGCATCAGAGACATACGTTCCAATCCAGGGATGAATGTCCAGTTTTCCAGCCAATTTTCCAAATTTCACTTGAATTGGATTAGGGAGGAACTCTGCTTCACATGGATGGTGAGCCTGTTCCATAGACAGGGTAGTCTCTGGGATACATACCTATCTCTTCAGTAGGTCCTATTTATATCATAGGCAAGGTTTAAGTCTTCAGAATGGGTAATTGTGGTACTGTTTGTTTTGTGGATATGCAGGAGGTCCATCACAGTGGGGTCTGACAATGCCCTGTATGCCAGGCATAGATCTCCCCTCACAAGCCTGTAGGAGACAGAATACAGGGATAGGGCCTTGAGGCAGTCTGCATAGGACATATAATTTACACTTTCTATTCTTTTAGTGAAGAACCTCTGTGGATGTTCCAGTTGTTGGATATACCTGGTTAGATACATACCAAGGGGAGCATTGTACTCAATGTCTGATGGATG
Source organism: Protopterus annectens (assembly GCF_019279795.1). Classification (NCBI taxonomy): domain Eukaryota; kingdom Metazoa; phylum Chordata; order Ceratodontiformes; family Protopteridae; genus Protopterus; species Protopterus annectens. The sequence goes on along the minus strand of NC_056743.1, from coordinate 1,724,905,671 downwards.
CCAAATACAGTGGAACAATGACTTCCTCGGACTTAGATGCATTGCCTTTGTTTATAAGTTGCGCAACACAGAATGATTTCCTCACCACTGTAGACACGTGATGATCAAAGACTAGTCCAGTTCTATCTTTAATATTACATACATGCATTAATGTTTAGCAGGCTGATCTTTTATACAGTTGCTTCTTGTCATATCCATTTGAGCCTATGTCACATCTTATAAAATGTTTTGTTTTATTGTAAGCCCTCCAAAAAAACACCTCAATACCCCCTAAAACCTATTAATTTAATACTAACACCCCAAACTATGTACATCTTCAAATATGGAAGTTTTAACAATTGCCCCAGACTGATAGTCACACTCATAGAATTGAATTAATCTAAAAGGAAGGTTATCCATGCTAAGATGCATAGTACAACCTGTGCTTCCACTTCAAATGCTGTCTGATTTTGTCTTATCTGTATTACTGTCCTAGATTGGAAAAACACTTGAATGCTTTCAGAAAACATTATCTCCTAGCCATTGAAAGAAAGCCATTGAAAGAAGTATTTCATTTATATTGCCCTTTTTGATATTGTCTCCATGCAGGCTTGAGAACAGATACACAGCTGCTTCTACAAGCACTCGTTTATTTTCCAGGGGGAAGCTGTTTATTATATTCAATGTCATTTTTTATTTATTCACTTTCTCTTAAAACTTGTTATAAGATCAAGCCAAGGGCCTTTAACCAGTCATTCCCCTATGCAAGAGTGAGAAAAGCACATCAAATGTTCTTGCATCATGCTCTTTTGACCAGACTTTTCCTCTTTTTTACTTTGGAGCGGCTATATTTCTTAAAACTGAACAAGGAGAAATAAAGAAAGAAAGAAAGAAAGAAAGAAAGAAAGAAAGAAAGAAAGAAAGAAAGAAAGAAAGAAGAAGGAGAAAAAAAACAGGGGTACTTTTTTACTGTAGTATCCCTATTACACTCAAAAATAACTGAGAAAGCTTTACTTTTTAGCATGCAGATTACATCATGCACTACAAATATATTACTGTTAAGAACAAAATTTTATATTATTTTCAGTTAAACTGCTTCTTCCTTTTCCTCTCTCCTAAATGTTTTTCCAAACATTAAGGATGTGGAGTAGGCCATATGCTTTAAAGGCCTCTACAAGTTTAACAAAGTCAAAAAAGTCCAATATTTCCAGGTTTTCTTGTTCTGTCATGCTTCAGAAGTATAATTAATGTTTTGCAATCTCACATTTATTTGAACAATACCAAGTTGCTGGTTTTATTCCTGTTGATCTGCAGCTCTCAAATCCAGTCTCCGCTTCATTTCCAATGTACTCCTGGTTCTTCTAGTCAACTCTTATGATTTTTGCTATCTCTCAATTATTTTCCATTGAAACATTGAACAATGTTTCACTGGCACAGTTTCTCTGTGGGCTTTATTACCAAAAAAAAAAAAAAGAAGAAGAATCTCCTTCTGTTTTGTAGCTCACATTTTGTTGGACAAACTTTTGTATTTCCTCTTTAGCATGTTCTGCATCATAAAATGATTTTGTCCCTTCAGGAAAGAATATGCTGAAAATAGATGGATATAGCAGCTTGAACCTACTGCCTGCTTCTCAACATTCCCTGATTAATGGAATAAATGTACTCCTGTTCTGCCTGGTATACAGTGAGCACATTGTCCTTCTGCCACAGTTTTGTCAGAATCAACTCTTTCTGCTGGTAGGATTGCATCTTTACTATTAAAGGTCTAAGTTGCTTTCTCATAGCCAAGTTTGGAGCATGGACATGATGTGCCTTTTCAATTAAGAACTCCTGCTTTGGAATACCAGTACAGTTGCTTATTTGTGCTTTCATAAAATGAATACAGTCTGTTACTTCCAGCTTCTCCTGTACAGCAGAAAAATCTCAGATTTTCCTAAATGCTCAGTCATTTAATTTTACTACTTTTTAAACAACTTTTCTTGAGCAGTCTAGTATTCAGCCAGCTTTTTCTTCATTTCAACATCTGACTTTTGCAGTTTAATCAAATCATATGAATATCTGTTTAAAGCTTTTTTTCCATTTTCCAGTCTTCTATTGTTTGAGTTGATATACTCCTTCAGTGTTTCATTTATTTCCAATCAGTTCTGAGTATATTTAACTTATTTTTTCTTCTATCATGTCTTGCACCAACGCTGGAGCTTGCACTGCTTTTTACTGAACACTTGCAGAATTCTTCCCAGTCAATGTTTTTTTCTCACTTTTGAGATTGATTTTCTTTCAGGTTCTCTGAATTTCTTTTTTGTTGGCATCCAGGCAGTGCACTTACTAGCCATTTACTGAAATTTACTCAAAAATATGAGTTTACTGTCTCTCTCTCTCTCTCTCTTCTGAGTTTCTGTTTTAACACTGAGAAAACTGAAATTAAGCTGTTACTCAATGTGCATCCATCTTGGAAGTTCAGCAGACCCCATATTGTCAGATGTGCTGCACATTTGCAAGTCCAATGGGGGTATAAACACTCATTCAAGAGATCTAAATCTCTTTTGTAACAAAAATAAGGATATGTTGAAGAGATAGAGCTGAATCGCAGGAAATCCAATTTCTTTGGAATCATCTTACTCTCCACATAAAGCAAAGTACTTCTCTAACACTAACCAAATGTAATCTGGATGAATGGATGGGTAACTATCAGTTCATCCTTTTTTTAGTTTACCTATCTGTCATGGATAGGGATAAAATGCAAATGTTCTGCTCTTCTCTGGGTTATCAGTAGTTAAAAAAGGATGAAAAGCTTCATGGGAATGTATGGCAAGGCCTCTAAAAATATTCATTGATCAATAGCTTAGTAAGTACGTATGAGCACTATGTGACATAATCCAACTGTATCACCCATGAACAGCACTGAGGGGATACATGGTATGTCCATTGTTGTGACACTATGCAGTATATAATATTGACCATCAACTCTATGTAATGTAAAGAATTGAACAACAAAGCTACAAGGATATTTCAGCAACCTATAAGGAGTATGTTAGGTATATCACTGGACTTTGTCTAATGAATGCTTAAAAAATGCTGTCTGCAGCATGTGGAGAACCCTATATTTTCCTAAGGAAATCTGAAAAGGGAACAAGCATAATGTGAGCATTCTGAAATAATGCATTACTCCTTGAGGTCCTAGCTGCAATAGATTGCTCTAATGTTGTTGTTGAGGTCCAGAGGGACACAGACACACACACACACAGACACACACACACACACACACACACACACACAGACACACACACACAGACACACACACACACACGACACACACACACACACACACAGACACACACACACACACACACACACACACACACACACACACGCACACACACATACACACACACACACACACACACACACACACACACACACACACACACACACACACACACACCACATATCTATATCTATCTAACTACCTACCTATCTGTCTGTCTATCAATCTATCTATTTGTGCACACACACACACACACACACACACACACACACACACACACACACACACACACACACACACACACACATGAAAGCTTTCACTCACTGAACTGCCAGGTGGTCTGAAATGAATAGGGCAGTATCTAAAATTTGTCCAAGCACAATGCAGGCAGTTCACAATATTTACACACATGGCACTTGCCTGTACTAATTGCAAGGGAACTTCCCACAGGGTCACTTTATCAGGAGGCATGCACCTACTACGTAGCTAGAATGTCTCATGCATATGGCTAACTTGCATTATGGGTGCATGTGTCACATACCGTTGTATGTATTTGTATTGCAGGGGATGGCAGATATGCATTTGGGCAATAGATGATGACATCCCTATTCATAATAACCAGACAGTAGAGGAGATGCCTTGCAATACTGACCATGACAAAAAGTGGAATATCCTGGAAAAAGTTTTGGACTATTGAATGGTAGATTCCATTGTCTAGGCACCTCCAGTCTTGGACTACAATACAATTCAGATATATGTAGCAATACATTTGTAGTGTATTCCATGATACACAACAGGGTTTGGCATAAACAGACAGAAAAGACCAATAACAGCATGCCAGGAAAATCCATAACTGATGCAAGAGCAGTAACAAGAAAGGAAGAAGATACAGGTAAAGACAATGGAAATGCAGAACAGCAGTGGAGGCAGCATCTGGATACTCCCAAATCACAGGAAACAGAGTTGTAGACAGTGCATTAATGTCACTTTCTAATAGTTGGCCTGACATCCATGGTCATGGATGAAGATATTTGTCATCCTCTTGTCATGAAATGCCTCTTGGGGCTGGCCCTGTACAGTCCTGTAGTTCAACCAAATCCTTCCTATGGGACACATGCAACACACACACACACACACACACACACACACACACACACACACACACACACACACACACACACACACACACACACACACACACACTCTCAGCTAGCTGGTACAGTGTATATCACCAGTGGAAAGCCACCCCTGGCCCAATACATTGCAATGCTAGCAAAGCAGTGGCATCTGTTCTACAACTATGGGCCACAACATAGACAATGCAAAATAATACAACACATGCTGTTACATTCCGGTTATGCTTGACAGTGCATGGCCTGGCCACACTGCACATCATGCATCAACAAAACCACATTGGGGGTGGACAAAGCACAGGCTAAAATCATCATTTGCACAAGCAGTGGGGGCACAATAACAGATGGCTACAACACTGCAGTTTAAGGTATGATCATGGGAGATGAATGCAGTAGCTATGTACTGTGTGAGATTGTTGAATTTCCAGGATCATATTCTCTATTTACTGTCCCCCTCTGCTTGTGGTAATGATGATGTTAGTCTGTGCTCTGTCCACCCCCTATCCACTGTGGTTTTCTTGATGTCTGATGTACAGTGTTGCCAGGACATGTTGTATCTGGCATAGCCTGAGCATAACAGCATGTGTCATATTTTGTGCTACCATTGTTACTGCCCATAGTTATAGACCAGGTGCCACCACTTTGATAGCATTGCAATGTATGGGGCCAGGGTTTTATTTCACTGGTGATATACGCTGTACCAGCTAGCTGTGCGTGTGCTCCATGTGTCCCATAGCAAGGATGCCATTGAACTACAGGACTGTACAGGGCCACCCCCAAGAGGCATCTCACGACAAGAGGCTGACAAATATCTTCATCCACAACCATGGGTGCCAGGCCAACTGCCAGACAATGACACCAATGCAGTGTCTGCAACTCTGTTTCCTGTGATGTGTGAGTACCCAGTACATGTGCACCTCATGTTATTACCCTCCCCACAGCCAATAATATCTCAGCAACAGAACTGGATAGGAGTGCCATGATAGCATGTCACATGGAAGCACTGATGCACATAACCTTCTCCAGCAATGATCACAGTACTAGTATTGTCTCATTGTGCCAAAAGTACAGGTCAGCGTCTAGGTGGCAGTAATCTTCCTGCATTCCACAGACCAAACTTACTCTCTCAACAGTGATGTATATAGCAGCTGTTTGCACCTGGATCACTGACCTGAAAATCATCTGATTAATTCGGAGTGCAGCATGCCAATCTGAATCAGTACAGACAGCAAAGCAACATAGGAATCTTTGGTATCTCTCATCTATGATGGGTATACCCATGGCAAAGAAAGTGCTTATTGGCCGCACCAGATGAAGACATAGAAAGAGCCTTTCTAGAACTCTGTGCTTCAGATCATACAGCATGTTCCACTGAGGCCATACACTCAGCAATAAACTCCACAGTGATGTCTACATCAGTGGTGTGGATGTTCCCTCCCCCTATAGTGTAGCAGATTATGTAACTGCGTTATCAGGCTATTGTTACCAGTAGCATGCCATCATTGTTAGTGGCAGCATGCCTGCTGATGACAGCCCTCTAGTGTCCTGTTGCTCTGGACACCTCCACAAGTTGAATATGTGAAGGCATGAAACATATACTAATGTGAGTCCAAAGTCCTATGGTTGTATTATCCCCCCTTGCAGCATTCATATTGGGCCATAAGTTTAAAATTGCTATACAATACTTTGTAAGACATGCCTTGTTGGGCCGGATTTTGCTCTTCACTCACAGACCAGACGTTCCTACAAGACAGAGGTGCAAGTCACCAACAATCATATCTATTTCATTGTGTGTGTGTGTGTGTGTGTGTGTGTGTGTGTGTGTGTGTGTGTGTGTGTGTGTGTGTGTGTGTGTGTGTGTATAAGTGTGATACTAGAGTACAGTCATTAATAACCTGCTGCTTTATTTGTTTACACACTTATAGTAGATACCAGGCCTACATCCACATCCAAGCCACCATATGCTATGAGGTTCCAGACCTACTGGATGATGAGCAACACCAAAAATTTCTCAATGTCCATCAGCTATTTAAGTACTAGTGGTCCGCTTATGTGGTGGTCCTGTCAACACTGCTGTTGTAAATCTTCTGCTTTGCATGGGAAAGCACACCTGTAATCCATCTTTATACTTGTTGAGAGGACATTTTCTAACCTGTCATTGTATTCACATCTCACAGAATGCCCTACCAGATTTCACCCCTGACATGCTGGTTAGCAGAAGCATCATTGGCTAATACTTGCATGCCATGCATGTACAGGGTATAGGTTATGAACTTCTCTTAAGTGTTGCCTCTCCCAGGTGACCATACCATATTTTGTACACCTGTAGACAAATCTTATCATTTAGTGGGTATATTGTGTTAGCTACACCTTGAATGTGTGACTGTCCATTTCCTCCTTCCACTGTATCTACCTGTGGATCATCTGTAGTTACTACACTTGGTCCCATGCATGATACTACACTCTGTACATATATAGAGCCATGTAAATTCCCCACACTATATGCAATACCATATTCCACTTAGTATCCTATGGCCATTGCATATATCTACAGGCATACACAATTGCTTTATCTGACTGTGGGCATCAAGGTGCCTCAGTATTAACATGCCTTCACATGACTACAAGTTGTGTTATTACCCTTATGTGTGCCATATTTGTGGTGGATCACTCATACATGTTCAACTCTGCATATGCGTAAGTTACACAAACTGCACACTGACTCTTCCTCCCCTTAACAGGAAGCACAGACATGCTGTTGTGTAATGGCTACACTTTCAGCACAGATCCCCCTCTTTCCTTCTTTAATATCCTACACCCACTGGACTTTCACAGCTCTTCTAATGTTTTCCACTCCTATGATTCAGAGTGGTTTTGAGCAAGACAGCAATAGCACATTATATGATACTAACACAAGACATAGGTTCATAGGTTCATAGATTAGTACTAAGCTAACTGCCCTTGCAAGCCATTTTAAGCCTAGCCAATTATCCCTTGTGAGACTCAAGCCCTGCACCTTGTATTTATAAGGCAAACACCTTAACCATTAGGCCACCCTCCCAACCCTACACGTGGAACCCCCCCAACCTGCATTATGTAGTGGAACCACTCCCCGCCCTAAATTATGTAGCGCCTACCTAATAATGTGGTCAGAGGTGCCCAAACACCTCCGTCTGTAAACACAGGTAGAATGTTAAAATCTGGACTAACTCTGTCCATGTACTACATCTGATCTTTGAACAGCACCAGGGCAGTTCTAGTCACCAGTCGGCCAAGCCTAAACCCAGACCAGCACAAGAAAACCCTGACATTTAGCATGACAAAATGCTAATGAAAGCACATAGGACTGCTGTCTGTGGCACGCTCAGTTTGTGTACTACACTATCCATACATAGTTGTGTGAGCCATGAAGTACTGTTTAGCACAAAGAATGTGCCATCTCTGCACATCTATCAGCCCTATGAACATGTGTTGTGGTGTGCTGTGGTTCACTGTTATGCTGCATGGCATGTGATTCATCAATGTGTGACCATATACATGGGTCTATTGCATTGTTCCTTGAGAAGGCCTAAGGAGTGGCAATGGCTGTTGCCTGTAGACAGAACCACAGGGCTCCTAGTGGCTGTTATAATGACTTTAGAATAACGTTGGATTCACTCTGGTGCAGGTGTTGTCTAATACTACAGACAACACTCATTTAGGGGAGCAATGCAGTCATCACTTTGATGATCTGAGATGAAAACACTGTGTCCTGTTTCATCAGTGAGAAGATTCAGGAGATGCAACACTTACGTTTGATTGCATTATGTTTTGTGTGTCCACTGATGGTGAATAACATTTTCTTTGTTTTACAGCTGCTAAAGAGTGTTAGTTGAATATGGACAGCTGCTGCAGAAGGCAGGTGGGCCTCTAGACATTGGGTAGCATAGGTATTGGATAGTCTTCTTGTGTGCAGCTGCAACACTGTTCAAGTTGTCTGCATGCTTTACCATCTTGCTCCATGTTGTCTCCCATATGTAGGGCCAGATGTGACAGATGAGGTGAGATGACAATACTCCGCTCAGTTGCTCTTAGGTGCTACAGCTACTGCTATGTCAACAAATCCTATATTTCTTCCTCTTAGGAAAGAAAGATGTATCCTATGCTGTGGTATGTTTTGAATTGTCATCTGTTTTGGGATTTCAGAAAGGATGTGAAGACCTGTGGTGACATGCCAGCAGGTGCAGAGTTTGGTGGCTGCTGAAGTGCACCAGCAGCTGGACATCCACATCGGCAATATGAGGTGCATTCTGTAGTGGCTTGAAAAGTTGCTCTCAAGGATGGGGCAGGTCCATTGCTGGGATACAAGAGGAACAAGAGAACCCTACCATTGGCCACCCAGTTGTGGGCTGCTTGAGGATATTCCCTCTGGTACAGTCTAGCAGCCTACCAAGCAAGCTGCCCTCCTATCACTTTCTTGATATTACCCATCTCTTTTGTGTTATTGCTCTAACCTTGCCCAACCCTCTCAGCCATTAGCTGTCTACCCTCTGTCTGTAACCATTTGCTGCCACCCTACCTACTGAATGTTCACCATCCCTAACAGCCTTTGCCAGTGCTCTGTCTTTGTCCACACCTGCTAGCTGCCTTTACCTTCTATTCTACTCAAGGTCATCCCTTACTAATGTTTCCTTCTGTCCTTTTACGAAAACAGGACCTATTTCATTAAAACCATGCCACACTTTTCTTCCAACTTTATTCTTTATTGCTCACACTTGTACTTTTCCCTCTTTTTTATGTACATTTATTTTCTACTTTCCAATCTATCAGTTGTCTGCCACATTTAGCACTTTGCTGTGTTCAGCCACATGGCTACTTCTGTACAGTGTTGTGTTCTTCCATGCTGCATTATGGTGACTTACTGCTGTGGTCCAGTGCTGGCTGCCAGGCCATTGCAATCTAACGTATACTGTCTTGGAAATCGTGGAATAGTTTATATTTGATGTATTCATCTATGAACGCTAATACCTGCTAATGTTGCCCGTCTGCTTTGCGGCTTTACAACTGGTATGTTGGTGAGTACCCTTGCCTCTTATATGCAGTGAGTAGACTTGTGCAAAGGCACAGTGCACACTTGTGTGAATACCAGTCATTGTTTTACTCTTGTTGATCATAAAGCAAAGGCCATTGTTTCTCCAGTGCATTTATCTAGCTGCCATTTTAGATAACTAGTTCAAAATTTTATGTACTTCAAAAACATGCATAATTCAGTTGGTGTGTATGGTAATCAAAGCATTAGAGGTTTTGTTCATCCACAGGAGATGAGGTGAGTATTTTGTAATATGGTTAATGCAAAATGAAAATAAGGTATTATCCATTAGCAATATTTTTTAATATGTTGATTACCAGTTTCCCTTGTATAATGGTATATTATTTCTTCTGTTGCTCCACTTTTGTTCAGTGATGAAAGCACATCATGTACAATGTATTCTTCAACATTCCTAAAGAATCTTGTTATTTCTTTTTGCCGGACCTTATTCTGCCATGTCGTATTTGAATCATTGAATCTCACACTGTCTCTTAGATTTGTAATAATGTTCTATAAAATAAATAAATGAAAAGTGCATATGAATACATTATTATATTAATAGATACTCTCATTATATAATAAAAGCAGATGTGGCATCTTATATACAACACAATGATTCATCTTTATCAATGTTTGCCTCATTTTGCAAAATTATGTTACTCCACCACAAATTTTAGGGATATTGAACACACACATTCATCTTTTTTTTAATATAAATTTGTGCACCGGAATAGTGTCAAGTTAGAGAAATACTGAATGATAACACTAAATGCACATAACTCTGCTGGACTTCAGAATGGAAGTGCATCACATGTTTGTTTTAGTTCACTGGTCTTTTCATTCAAAATACAATATTACCACAGGCAGAATCTGTAAACTGAACGTCCTTATTTACTCCTACCTACATGCAGTAACACCTACACTGTAACATAATCAGTTACATTTGTATTGTTAAAGTGATAGGGCATGTGATCTAGAAAACTGCTGAGACATAATACTTAATAGCCACCAGGCGTCACTGTGGTTCAGAAGAAAAGAGTCACAGAAATTAAGGTCCTGGGGTTCGGTGATGATCTCCAGTTGCTCCTTGTATATTGTGTTTTGTAAGTTTCTTTTTGGAAACTCTGGTTGCTGCCCAGAAACATGTTGATTGAGTGCCTACTCTAAAAACATCCACTGCAGTTAGTTTTGCAGTTGGGGCACAAGATGTTGTGTTATGACTGGCTTACTTAACCAGTTAATAAATTTAAAAATTGCAGTGATATTTTATTTTCTGGAACTCTGAAGCAGCACCTGTCAACAAGGCAGCAGTCTGAAGCAACCCCCCTCTGGCAAGGGATAATAAAGTATTACTACACTTGTTGAAGGAGTGCAGAGAATGATACACAAAATTCACAGTATGCGAATCAACTGCAGTTGCATACATTTTTATTTATTTAACATTTGTTTACCGGGATAGTCAGACTGGGTTGATAGCCCATTTTCAGCAGAAGCTCCACAAAAAGTACAAACAATAAAGTATAGAAAAGTAAAGTACAAAAAAGAGAATACATTGAGAGACAGATAAAACAATACATCAGCACCCATTTGTTACATGTAGTAAACTATTACAATCTAAAAAGAAGGCAAGAGATATTTAAAATTGTGCAAAATAATCTACATGTAGTAAACTATTACAATCTAGTAAAGGTAAAAAAATTATATAATTATTTTACAGTCTAAATGTTCAACTAATACAATACAAGCAGATATAAACTGCTGGCAGTATGATTGCTCATAAGAGTAGGTGAAAGGTGAGTGTCATATATAGAGAAAGAGCGATTTATGGGTATACAGAGTAGGTGTACTCTAGCCGGGGGCAGTGCAAGTGCGTCGTAAGAAGTTGTTTGAACATAGTGGGGTTGGTAGCGTTAAGGATGTTTTGAGGGATGGTGTTCCAGACTTTGGAAATGTAATTAGAATAAAGGGCATCTCCAAAGCTGTTATAATATTTAGAGACCGAAAGAAGGGATTTATGTGGATCTTAGGGTTCTGAGGTTAGAGCATGGCTGGATGAGGTTTTGAAGTACAGGACACTTTTCTGGTTTGGTAATGATATTATGGGCAGTGGAAATTTGATGGAAATGAAGGAGATTGGGTAGTTCAATCCAGCCAAGCTGGTGGAGTACTGCACAGGGGTAGGACCTATGTGGGGAATTTGTGGCAAATTTGGCTAATTTATTATAGCATGCCCCCAGCCTAGCTAAGTCAGATTTTCTCAGGTTAGTAAAGATTGGTGAGGTGTATAACAGGGTGGATGAAGATGGGTTCTAGTGATAGCTTGCCTGGTGGGATTGGTAAGGAATTATTTGGACCTGTACAGAGTGCCAAGCTTGATATGGGTTTTCTTGATAACTTCTGAGATATGTTTGTCAAATTTAAGGTTAATAGCAATAGTGACACCTAAAAGTTTTGTCTGAGGTGTGGGTTTTATTTTGGTGGTATTAGCTGAGAAGATAGCAAAGGATGCTGTTGGATGTTTGTTAGAGAAACAAATGAGTTTAGTTTTCTTGAGATTTAGTATAAGTTGTTGGCTGGAGAGGTTGGATTCTATTTCTGTGAAGGATTTTTGTTTTTTCTTGTAGCTGGGACAGTGAGGGAGCAGCACATATTAAAGTTAAGTCATCTGCATATTTAATAATAGTAGCCAGGTTAGAGGCAGTATGCAGATTGTTGATAAAGACTGTAAAGAGCAGAGGGGCTAAGATTGAACCTTGAGGGATGCCTACTGATACTGGCAGGTGGGAGGATAGGTCATTTTCCATTTGACAGCTTGGTGGTGCCCTGTGAGGTAGCTTTAAAACCAAGCTAGTGCGGAGTGGGATAGGTTAATTGAGGCAAGTTCTTTTACCAGTTTTTGGTGTGACACTGTGTCAAATGACTTAATCATGTCTAAAATGATAGATGCTGCTTGTTGGCCATTGTTTTTCAGGTGATTAATAGTGTCCATGAAACTAAGGAGGGGAGTAGCCATACTATAGTTAGGCCTGAAACAATGCTGGGAGTTAGTTAGGAGTTTGTGATTATTTAGGTAGCCAATAAGATGGGTATAGATGCATTTTTCTAGGATTTTTGACAGGAGAGATAGAATAGCTATTGGTCTATAGTTTGTGAATTCGGTTGCTATTCCACCCTTCTGTAGAAGGACTGATGTATGAGGTTTTCCAAAGTTTGGAAACCTACTGTCCTTTGATTGATCTATTAATTAATATAGAAATAGGATAGGCTATGGATTTAGCAGCTAGCTTGAAGTATGAGGCTGGTAACTGGTCAAAAGCAAGGGTTGTGGGTTTTAATTTATGCAGTAGTTTTCTTATGGTGGATGTTTGGATGGGTGCCAGGAAAAAGGCAGTGGAATTGCTAGGCAGTGGGGATGGGATGGTTGGAGGGATGTGGGTTGAGTGATTTAGGAGGGATAGGATGGAGTTAGTAAAGAATGAGTTAAACTGGGTGGCCAAAAGAATCTGTTGTATTGGAGTTGGTGGGAGGAGGAGTTGAGGACTGCCCTGGTTAAAGATGTTTTTTTATACTACTCCAGAATTTTTGAGGATTGTTATGATGGATGTTTAGAATTTGAGTATAGTAGGCTCTTTTATCCTTTTTGATTTGGGTTTTGGCTTTGTTTCTTAGTTGAAGATAAGGTGTCAAGAGAGTTTTGGGTTTTGTTGATGTGACACAGGGTCCAGGACTTGTCTCTATCTTTGAGTAGTTGTTTGGTTTCATTAGATAGGCATGTGGTATAGTTAGCCTTGACTAGTATTTTTCTAACTGGGGGGTAGAGTATTTAGAATTTCAAGGAACTTTGTACTGAAATATTACAGCATCATCAAGGTTTAGTTGAAATAATGGGGACCAGTCACAGTGTTGTCGTAGAGAGTTAAAAGTAGCTGTAAAAAAGTGCGTATTGCTTCTAATTTCTCTGTATATTGTAGATTTGGGGTTGTTGGCTCTGTGCCTGACTAGGAAGGTGGGTAAGTGGTCACTTAAGCTGTCAGGAAGATAGCCTGAGTGCCAGACTAGAGAAGGTTTATTAGTTAGGATCCAGTCAACAATTGTTTTTTTGCCCCTATGTTTGTCTATTCTAGTGGGTGAGTTTATGATCTGTGTGTATCCATATAGGTTGATGGAGTTAGCGGGGGTGGCAGAGGAGTAGGTGTACCAGTCAGTATTAAGATCACCCATAATGATAGTCTCCTGGTTAAAAGAGGTGAATGACCATGAGAATAGTTCTTCAATTGTGGAGAGGTTATTACCGGGGGGGGGGGGGGTATAGACTGATATTATTGTTATGCGTTTGGATTAATTTTGAGTTGACAGATTAGTATTTCACTGTTATTCAAGTCAGGGAGGGTTGTTTGAATTCTTCTGATGTTAAGTGAGTCCTTTGTATATCATTGCTACTCCTCCTCCTTGTTTGTCTGTCAGCTCTGTGGATTTTAAAGCCAGGGGGAATTATTTAATTGTCAGTAATTTGGGGTTTAAGCTATGATTCTGTTAAAATAAATATGTTATGAGAGTAGAAGGAGATAGTTAAGTGGAGTTCATGGATCTTGTTTACAAGGCTTCTTACATTCATGTTAAGGATTAGTAAACCAGGAGCAGAAGGTCTGAGGTTTCTGAAGTACATTGGGTTGGAGAAGTGTGTCAGGCTTGTTGTTTGCTGAGATGGATAGGGGCCAGGATTTGTGTGTATGTCTCCACTTAGCTTTAATTGTGATTTTTTGTTAGGGAGTAGGAGTGGGAACTTAGTGGAAAGCCTAAGGACCAAGTTTTTGGTATTAAGTAAGGGGACATGTCTACGTGTGAAAATTTCTGTGTTGCTTAGTTTAAAAAGGCTAGGGGCTATGAGGATATTGAATGTGGAGGTATGAGGTTGTGAGTTAATGAGGTTAGAGTGGGTGTATATTGTGGAGTAATATTTCTGTGATAGGAGGTAAGGTGGACGGTGAGAGAGACTAAAATGAGAAGGATAGTTTGCACAGGGAGCAAAGTGGAAAGCATGGGGAGTACATGGGGGTGGAGTGATTATTGGTATGTTAGGTTTGTGTGCTTGAACAGTAGTGTGGTAAGAGAATGGGATGGGGTTGTGGAAGCTTGTGGGTTGGACAGGTGTAATTGTAGATGGAAGAGCAGGAAGTGGGTGTGGATGCTGATTGTGTTGCTGGGTGTGGGGAGGGGCCTGGTGTTGGATTGGCTGTCTGGACTAAGGAGAGTGGTATGTCTAGGTATAAATGTAGATGATGTGGGGGTTGGGTGGGAATTGGGTAGGGTTGCAGAGTGAGCCCGAGCACAGCAAGGGCAAATGGAACAGGTTGAAACACCCACACAAGTGGCAGAGCAGGTCAGTTTTTGAGAAGAGCTACCAGCCAATTAGAGTAATACAAGTACTGTGCTGCAGGCCAGTGTTTTGTTTTGGGAGGAAAATGGTTGCCATGTCTGGACTGTTGCTATGTTAGAAAGAGCAGGGTTTGGTTCCTAATTTAAAGTTTCTGTTTGCCGTAGCCTCAGTTACCTTAAATTAGCTATAGTTTTGGACATGGTGGGTTCAAGTTCACCCAAATAACATCAAAAATAAAATAAACATTAAAATGTATAACACTAAAGCCAAAGATAAATCACTAACAGGAAGCGAGGGGGGCGGGGCTACAGAGTAGTGTGTGCTCCACTCATTCATTATGCTTAATTACCAGGGTAAACTACTAACAGCACAAAAATGTACAAGTACTTCTTTGCCACGTTGGTAGAGTTCCAAATACTGTAGCTCAGCTATGGAATACTGCAAGCCAATAAAGCATCTCAGATGTTATAGTTTGCATGAGTGCTGACCAACAATAAGCATACCAAGAAAATGATGCCTCCTCCAAGGATGGCAACCAGCATACACTCATCAATTATGGCCACATTTAAAGAAGCTTCCCTGGTTCCTGTACCATAGTAGGTATCCTGCATTTTTGTCAGTGACTGCTAGGGTACACATAAAACAAAATGCAACCTCAAATCTGAGGAGTAATAACAAAAATGTCTGACTGTGGGTGAAACAGGAAGACTGATCCTAAGGCACTGATGCTCTATCATAGACTGATAATGCCATGTAATTTTAAAGTTTTTTGATACAACAGACAATTCTGTAGATGATTATTCATTTATTTATTTATTTTTACTTTTTGCTTTTTTTCTGAATATGTAAGGGTGCCAGAACCACATGATGAGGTTGCCACGCACACCTTTAAAAAGACTAGTGACTCTACCCTGCCAACTCTTAAAAAATGCACAGCAGAAGTCCTGCTTATATCAGTATCCTCTTCACTATCTAAGACTGATATTTGCTGCCAAGTAAAAGATGCAGGTACACTGCAGAAACCACCTTTAGATGTACTGATCTATTAGCAGTTTGTGCAAGTACACTGCAGATACCACCTTTAGATGCATTTATCTATTAGTAGTTTGTGCAGGTACACTGCAGATGCCACATTTAGATACACTGATCTATTAGCAGTTTGTGCAGGTACACTGCAGATACCACCTTTAGATGCATTGATCTATTAGTAGTTTGTGCAGGTACACTGCAGATACCACCTTTAGATGCATTGATCTATTAGCAGTTTGTGCAGGTACACTGCAGATACCACCTTTAGATGCATTGATCTATTAGTAGTTTGTACAGGTACACTGCAGATGCCACATTTAGATACACTGATCTATTAGCAGTTTGTGCAGGTACATTGCAGATAACACCTTTAGATGCACTGATCTATTAGTAGTTTTTGCAGGTACACTGCAGATACCACCTTTAGATGCATTGATCTATTAGTAGTTTGTGCTGATACACTTAGACACATTGACCTGTCAAGGCACTGGCGATAACATAACTGAGATATCATGACTCTTACCTATTCAGGGTCCAAATGGAGAGATGATAAATTAGCAAGCAAAGGAGAGTAGTACTGCTAAAGTTGAATTCATCCTCAAGTCTTAGTGAGAACCTTTATGAGGTGGACCCTGTTTCAAAAAATCACCAAGATGACACTGATATATAGACTGTATGTTATATAGCATATATCATGGACAGAAATAGGTTAAAAAATAAAAAAAGATATCTGGGTGCCAAGAACCAAGATAAAGGATTGCCCAATCTTGGTAGGTGCAGTGTTGCCTGGACTGGGAAAATAAAAGTGAAGAATCCTGAAGACATGGAACATTCCTACAATGGGGATAGGTCAGACTCATGGGGAGTATGGCTCCCCCTGCTGTAGAAGGAAGTAGTAGTCCACAAAAATCACAAAAAAATGATAAGCCAAAAGAGAGACATAAAGATGATCGACTGGCCTATTGAGCATAAGAAAGAAATTATATATTTCTACCAGAATTTCTGGACAGAAGATATATAAAAAGGTTAAGAGAGAAATAAGAGGAAAGAAAAATACTTGCTAAAGAAAAACTGTCCAAAGCTTCAAATGCAAACTTGTGTTCATTAACACAGCATATTTATGAAAAACATGGTATAGACCAAGAAACATTGGGCCATTTGGAAAAAGAAGTGACTGAGGAAGTGTGAAAATATAAAGAATAAAATCTAGAGATTTTTGAGAGGTATAACAAAGAAACACAGATATGGGAGAGAAAGAGAGAGCTGATATGGTGCAATATTTATTCAAAGGAGAAAGCCAAATTAATCAATACACAAAAAGCAGCCACAAAGATATTTGAAGAGAAATACAGACAAAGGCATCCAGAATTGGAAAATTTCATTCACGATACAGAAAGTAAGATCATAAAGAGGAAATGTAGAACAGAAGATTACAGTAGAGAGTTGATTATGCAAACTAATTTGGACCTAGGGTAGTTCAAATAATCAGACTGTTCAGATAATCAAACATACATTGAACCAGATAAAAAAACTTCTAAAATCTTGTTTTTTCTGCAAGCAGGGAATACATTTTTCAACCATTCAGCAATTCCAGTGGACAGTAAAAAATATTTTTCACACACAGGCAGGCTACAAGCTCAAAAAACACACACAAGCAAATTTGTATAATGTTTACATATTCAGACTATGATTTTTCCTACCCCAAAATTTTGGAAGGCTGTGTTTGGATAATTGATGTTTCGGATAATCATCATACGTTCATAGGTTCATAGGTTGGTACTAGGCTATCGGCACTACGGCCTATAGAAGCCTAGCCATAATTCCCTGGCTGTTTCTTCCCACAGTATTTACTTCCCTGGACCCCTGTCTAGCAGGGTGACTGATATGATCCCTGGGGTGAATTTCCGATCTCCCATCCAATCATCAAGGTTCCTTTTGAAGAGGGCCAAAGACGCACTCTGCTTGACATGTATAGGCAGTCTATTCCAGAGTCTGGGTCAGGAATCTATCCCTCCAGCATGTTTTGTTCATTGTGATGGCAAGGTTTAGATCCCTGGAGCATGTGACTCTGAGGGATTGAGATTTCCTTAAGTATAGCATGTTCACAGCTCTAGGTTTGACATGGCCTTGTATGTTAAGCAGAGATGGCCTCTGAGTAGACGATATGCGACAGAGTATAGGTGGAGTTTTTTTAGACAGTCAGCATAGGGCATCTGCTTTAGGCCTGTGATTCTTTTAGTGAGGTATTTCTGCGGCCTTTCCAGTTCTTGCAGATGTCTTGAGAGGTACATACTAAACGTAGCACTGTATTCTATAATGGGCCTAATGAGGGATGAGTACAGTGGGACAATGACTTCCTTTTTTCTGGATGAAAAGCCCTTAGTGATGAGGTGTGTCACATGAAACGATTTACTCACTGTTGTGGTGATGTGGTTATTGAAGGCTAGACCACTGTCCACTTGTGTCCCTAAGTCTCTTATCACACTTTTGGTGTTTAGTGCACTGGAGATTTGGTAATTTATGGTACATGTTTTTCCCCAAAGGGGATAACTATGCATTTCTTGGCATTGAGCTTGAGCCCATGGCTCTGGCACCAAGCATCTGTTTCTGTAAGGCCCTTTTGTAGAATATCCACACCATTTGTGAATTCAATAATGGCTCCCAGTTTGCAGTCCTCTGTGAACTTTGTTAGCCAGAGTCCCTTAGTGTTGGCCTGTACTTCAGAGGAGTAGATGCCAAACAAGAGTGGCCCCAGGACTTAACCCTGAGGTACTCCACTTGTCACTTGTCTGGAGCTGGATTTGGAGTCGGCTACTGTTACAGTGTGGGTTCTGTCAGTAAGCCAGTTGGCAACTCATCGAGTGATGTAGGGATTAATGCCGAGCTTAGTACGTTTATCTATGATTCTAGAGTGGGGGATGGTGATGAAGGCCTTGGTGAGGTCCAGATAGGCTGTGTGGACCACCTTACCCTTGTCCATGGCTCTGGAGACTGATTTGAATCATTTGGATAATTGTCTCTCTACTGCAGCAAAGTAGAAGTTAAAAAAATAAAAGCTGAAGTTATGGAATACCTGTGAAGTGAAGGATTTAGTGTAGAAAGTCTAACACAGGTTATATCACAGCATGATGGAAAAACAGTCCCTCAAGTAAGGAGAAACAGGAGGAGCAGGAGACATCTGAAGGAGAAATATGGATATGGGAAAGAAAAAGAGAGTTACAATGGTGCAATATTTATGCAAAGGAGAAAGCAGAGCTAATCACTACCAGAAAGATCAGCACCAAAGATATCTGAAGAGAAATATGGGCAAAGGTATATGGATATGGAAAATTGTACAGTACAAATAAAAAAAAAAAAACAAAAAAAAAAAAACAAAGAGGAAAAGTAGAAAAAAAGGATTAGTAATGGAAAAGTTAAATAAATAGAAACTGATGTTATGGATTACCTGTGAAGTGAAGGATTTAGTGTAGAAAATCTAACTCTGATTATACCACATCAAGTTAGAGCAATAGTTCCCCAAATTAAGGAGAAAACAGTGGAGCCAGAAACATCTGATCAGTTGCCATATGAATATACTTTGTAACCTTCCAGGGGAAACCAGTAAAAAGTTCAGTTGGAGTTGCACAGCAAGAGAAGGAACAGGAAACTGTGGCAACCCTGACACAGTCAATGTTTTGGAGCGATAGGCCTGTGAGTTCCCATGTGAAAGAGCAATGGATGACAAAGGATGAAATTGAAGACAATGTGGCACAGGAAGATGCTTTAGAACTTTCTGTAGAATGCCTACAGGAATGGAGAACAAAGAATGTAACCACAGTTTAGAAGAAAATACACTAAGAGAAGAGTTGTATGATTTAATAGAGATGGACAGACATATTAAGATCAATGAAGGAAGTTGACTACAGAAAGTCAATAAAACACAAAAAGTTAGAAGACTGATAAAACAAATGAACACAGTAATTAAGAATGTTTATAGAAGTTTATGCAATGTAACAGAAATAAATATGATATATAACTGTACAGCTAAATTAACAACTGATAAAGTCTTAAAACAAAAACACAGGGCAGTAAGGGAACGTAAGCGGAGAAATGAAAAAAAAACATAAAACAATTAAGACAAGAAGTGTCACTGTTAGAAGAGTACAGAAGAGGGAAAAGATCAACAAAAATGCTCAGAAAGATAGTTGTGATAAAAGCAATTGTGCAATATCAGAACAGATCAGGATATATCATGCAATATCACAAATAATAAACTAAAAATATCAGTACAGGCAGAAAAACTTAGAAGATATGCAAATAAATATAAAGGAAAAGTACAAAATAATTGATTTAGTGATGATCCAAAAATGTTTTACAGAGAATTTGGAAACAAGGCAAAAGTAATTGAAACACAACCAAAAAAGAAATAAATACATTTTGGAGAGTATCTATAAAGATCCTGTGGCACATAACAACGATGCTGAATGGACAGAAGAAGTAAAAGAAAGAATAAGAAGTTCAAATGTACAGGACATGAAATGGGATGAAGTAATAGCCTGTGAAATTGAAATGGAGTTAAGAAAAGCTCCTAATTGGAAAACCCCAGACATATATGCAGGACCTAACTTCTAGTTAAAAGTAGCTGTGACTAAAATCTATTTATATCCACACCCCAAACAGATACCAACCTGGTTAACAACAGGTAATATAATACTCCTTCTTTAGAGTGAACTAGCAAGCTATCCTAAAAATAATAGAGGAATAATTTGCCTCTTGATGACATATAAACTATACATTGGAATTAATGCCAACAGAGCTTATAATCATTTAGAAGAAAACTCAATCATGGCAATAGAACAAAAGGGTAATAAAAGAAAGTAATATGGAACAACGGATCATTTGCTGTTAAATAAAGTCATAATGGAGAACTGTAAAAAGGGGAAGAATCTAAGTATGGCATGGATAGACTACAAAAAGGCATTTGACAGTATCCCACATTCATGGATAAAAGAGGGCTTAAAAATGTTTATGATACACCCTACACTGATTGATTGCATTACAGCGACCATGAAACAGTGGCAAACCAGTATGCAGTTAAGCCATAATAAAGAACAAATTATTATTATTGCAGGGATAAAAATTCAAAGGGGGATATTCCAGAGTGACTCTTTGTCACCACTGCTCTTTTGTCTTGCCCTTAACCCATTAAGCTGTCTATTTGAAAGATTAAGTCATGGCTACAATTTGGCTCCCAGAAAACAACAAAGTATAAATACTTTTCTTCTTTTTGTGGATGATTTAAAACTGTATAGTTCATCAGATGATGAATTGAAAGCACAACTGCAAGTGGTCAAAAGTTTTTCAGATTATACATACATGTCATATAGTCTTGATAAATGTGCAAAAGCAACCTTTAAAGCAGGAAAGCTGCAGCACCAAGAAAACAACAGCCTGGGACAGGAATGTGATATAAAAAAACTTGAGCAAGAGGGAGTGTATAAATATTTGGGACTTGATGAAGGATCAACAATAAAACATGAACACGTGAATAAAACTTAGTAAGGGATATTGTAGGACACTAAAATTAATACTGAAAACAGCAGTGACATCTAGGAACAAAGCCCAAGATATAAACCAGTTTACTCATCGTGTCCTAACTTACAGTTTTGGAGTGACTGACTGGCTCCAAAAGGTGTTGTATAGTTTGGACATGAAAGCAAGAAGGAACCTTCATGCTTATCAAATGATTTATAAAAGCCAGTGTATACTGAGACTATATATTCCCCACACTGAAGGAGGTATGGGCCTCTTGAAATTGATTACATGTATAGATCAGAGCTGCAGTCGTAGGACTGCATACATATTTGCTAACCTCACAAGACCTAAACATAGTGAAAGTTTTTCAAAAATGAGAAGAATAAGTCTAAGATAACTTCCTTGCTTAGTTTAGCAGAAACATATTTGTGTCAAGCAGGAATGGACATCAAACCAGAAGTAGAGAAAAGTCAGGGAGCAACTGAATGTGCCAAAACACAAAAGAAAGAATATAATTTGAAGGATCAGATGAGAAGCCAAGAAATGTGGAAAATGCATGAATATAGGTGCAGGTATAGAAAACTCTTGGAACAACCTCATATTGATCAGGATCAAACACATGAATGGTTAAGGAGAGGTGAATTTAAACCAAAAGACAAAAGGTAAATATTGGGGGCCCAAGATAGTGCACATTGGTTTAAAAAGTCCACTGAACATGTGGGAGAAACAGATATATAAAGGTTTTGTAAAACAGAGCAGAGCAGTCACACATCTTTGTGCTGGTAGTGATATACTAATGACAGAAGGCCTGTATGTTGTTGTTGTTGTTGTGTCTTTCGGCTTTTCCCAGTTAGGGGTCGCCACAGCGGAACTCCGGTCCGCTAATGATTGGCAGTAGATTTTTACGTGTCGAGTTGCCAGCCCTGATGCACAACCTTCAATGAAGGTACGTCCATTCACGCAGTCTCCACACAGAAGACGCTCAAGCTGAGAATCGAACAGGACAATGTCTTACTGTGAGGCGACAATGCTACCGCAGCACCACCACCGCAGTACATAGAAGGCCTGTATACTGAAAGGAAAAGAAAAAAAAAAACAGCGACTACTGGAGAAGAAAAAATAAACACACTATTAGCATCAAACAGCTTTATTATGCTTTCATCAACAGACTTCCTCAAAATACAAAATCAAATCACTTTCAGCTCCTCTTTATACAGCAATTACCATGAAAGATTAAACAATTACACCAATTAAAACAACCTAATTAACACTTTAAAACCACAAATATACATTTAATTTAATATGTAGAACTAAAAATATATATATTTTATCAGGCTATTTAAAAGTTAAACTTTTAATCTTTTTCCTTTTAAAAAACACTTATTTATATTTTCATTCAGCCCAGGGCTTTATATACATGTAATTTCATCTGCCATTTTGCTTCAACTGTTCCAATTTATCTTTAGAGTTCCCTTCTCTTAAATCATGTGGAAGACACTCTATGACTGAAAAGAGAAACTTCTTATAATTTGAACAAACCACTGAATGTTTATATAAAGCATTATTATTATATTTAACTTTTATACTATAAAGATGTTCTTTAATACATTTTTTCAAACAATGTGTGGTCATACCAACGTAATAACTAGGACACCCTGAACATGAAGCAATACAAACTAAACCAGTGGTTTTACAGGAATCCTTTTCTTTTAAATACATAGTAAAATATATTTTCTATGTGAATATATTTAGTAACATAACTAAACCTATGGACTTTACATGTACTGCAGGTATACATACCTGACTCCTTCTCCGTCTGTAAAGTACTTACTAAAGTATCAGAATTGTTCTAACACTGTCTTAAAACATCTTGATTTGTAATAACCAAACTGGGTTGCTGATGTAAAGCATTCCATATCTCCTGATTTCCCTGAAATATCTTTCAATTGCTTCTAATCATGTTCTTTATAACACTAGACTCAACTAACATGTCCAGTTTAAATCTGGACTCCACTCATTAATCTTTGTTTTCTTTATACTTGAAGTGTCCCCTCCCTTTAAAATTGGTTTAAATGAAGTTTTTTTTTTTATCATATATCTCTAGGGCTACTGTATACAACAAATCATTATGCTATCCCCTGTCTTTAAACATTTCAATAATTGTAATGATCTCTCTTAAAAAAATCACTTTTTTGGTGGTCATTCTAGATGCATACATTATCTGCCCCCGGGTACCACGTAACTTTGATGTCATCACACATTTAATTTTGATCATGCTCAAATGTGCTTTAAATCATTGGTCACAGGCTCATGAAGCTGGGAGCAAACTGCATATATATCATTTCATTTTTCCCTAGGGTGTTAGTGCTCAGTGCATGTATGAAGTTTATATATTTGCTGTTGTCTGGCACTGCTATTCTTAATGCAGTTGTGCAGCTGTTTTGTTATGTGACATGTCTACAGAGGTGCATTATAGCAATGTTTGCTGTAATTCAAATAGTTTGCTCAGATGATAGCTGAAAATAGCCAAGTTGGGTAACTGTATGAACCTTGTTAACAGACAAACGTATAAAAATATGTAACATGAACAAAATCTGCAGACTGTTCCTAGCTCTATGTTTAAAGTGATGGTGCCTGGTACTGGTAATGTATCTTGTCAGATTATTAAAGTTTGTTGCAGACCATCAGTGCAGGAGTGGGGGTTAGGAAGCATCAGGGTCTAAAGATCCCAAAATTGAATGATGCTGGGCATCTGACTGCATGCCTCAAAATCAGCCCCAAACAATCTGTATGTATCTCATTAGTATACATACCACCAGGCAACAACATTACAACATTTCCTATACTTGATATCTGATATCTTCCAGGACACCAAAGACATATTTATTACAGCCCTAACCCACCACAACAGGAATGTATTAAAAGTCATCCTAGATTAAGCAGTTATCATTTCAATTACACCTTCCTAAAAATACTAAATGATTTAGCCCCAGTTAATACAAGAAGGGTAAAAACTAACACAACACCATGGCTGTCAAAAGAGACCAAACAGCTCATGCTGTAAAGAAAAAGAAACATGGAAAAAAAATGGTATAACTATAAAACACGTCTACCAAAATTTTATTTATCTCAGAACCATACCAAGATCCTTGTTAAATCTAACTAGAAATCATACAACAATAATCTGCAACAAAAGCCCCAAAGCAACTCCAATCTTTTTTGGTCCACATTATATTAGCTATTACACCCTGGCCACACCACTACACCCTGTCCTCTTACTTCAAATAACAAAGAATCTATTGCCACTCAGTTCACCACTCATTCTATCCAGTCAGGTTCATATGTTGATAGATGTGTACTTGGCTAATGGCCCTGGGGCCTTTACAAGCCTAGCCCATAGAAGTGCTCTGGCATTGTGCTGCCTGTCGTTAGGTCCCAGTGACTCTATCAAGTAGACCCACTGGAGTGATCCCCGGGGCAAACGTTCTATTTCCCATCTACTCATCAAGATTTCTCATGAAGAGGGCTAGTGAGGTGCTCTGCTTGACATGTATGGGAGGTCTATTCCAGAGCATGGGCAGTCTCTGGGTTATGAACCTGTCCCTCCAGCATGTTCTGTTGATTGTGGTAATGAGGTTCAGGTCTCTGGAGCATGTGGTGCAGAGGGATTGGGATTTCTTTAGCTGTAGCATTTCTAAAAGTGTTGGGTCAGACATGGCTTTGTAAGTCAAGCAGAGATCGCCTCTTAGCAGACAATATGAGACAGAGAATAGTGGAGTTTTTTGAGTCTGCCCATGTAGGACATGTGTTTAAGGCCTAGGATCCTCTTTGTGAGGTACTTTTGTAGCCTCTCCAGCTGTTACAGGTGTCTAGTGAGGTACATGCCAAATGGGGCATTATACTCTATGATTGGTCTAATGAGGGAATAGTAGAGAGAAATGATGACCTCTTTCTTCCTGGATGCAAAACCCTTGGTAATGAGATGTGCCACATAGAAGGGCTTTCTGACCAAAGTGGCAATGTGATGGTCAAAGGAGAGGTTGCTGTCAAATTGTGTCCCCAGATCTCTTATACCACCTTTAGTGTTCAGTGGGCTCCCATCAATGTAGTAATTAGTGGGAACTGAGTTTTTCCCAAAGGGGATGACAACGCATTTTTTGGCATTAAACTTAAGGTCATGGTTTCAACACCAGTCATTGCTCTCAGTGAGGCCTTTCTGTAGGATGTCTGCATCAGTTGGGGATTAATAATGGCTCCAGGTCCCAGTCGTCTGCAAATTTGGTCAGCCAGAGTCCGTCCATGTTGGTCTGGACTTCTGAGAAGTAGATGTCAAACAGGTGAAGACCCAGGACCGATCCCTGTGGGACTCCACTCATGACTGGTCTGCAGTCTGACTTGAAGTCCGCTACATTCACACTATGTGTTCTATCTGTGAGACAATTTGCAACCCACCTAACGATATACGGGTTGATGCCTAGTATGGTGAGTTATCAATAATTCCTGAGTGAGGAATGGTATCAAAGGCTAATGGGGCAATAATTTCCAGGGTCTGTAGTCGCTTCTCCTTTATAGAGAGGAATGACTGTAGCAGTGCACCATTCGGTAGGGACAAGGCCTGAGGTGAGGCTGTGAGTGAACAGAGCACACAGATGTGGTGCCAGTTCACTTTGTAATTCATGTAGAACACAGCCAGGGATATTGTTGGGTCCCATGGAAGCTGTATTCTTGGCCTTAGACAATGCAGGTTTAACCTGTGCTGCAGTAATGCAAGGTGCCTGGCATTGTTCCAGTATTAAGATTGGTCCTTTTGGGGGGGGGGGGGGGTAAAGCTGGTACTGAATCTGTCTGTCTTTATGCTGGCAATATCTGTTGGCTCAGTATAGGAGGTACCATTATGCAGTAACTCAAAACAAATCTGGGTATTGCCATGGAGATTCTTGATATAACTAAAGAAGGCTTTGTGATTGTTTTAGTGTCTGACACAATTTTGCCTTCATTAGCTGGCTTTGAAGGTTTTGATGAGGGATCTCAACTTTTTGCTGAGGCTAATAAGATAATTTTTCCAGTCTTGGGACTTCACTTTTTTCTGCAACAGTTTCTTCCTTCTGTTGTACAGTTTATTAATGGCAGGGGACCACCAGACTGGCATCCTTTTTTTGGAGGAGAGTGTCTTGGTTCTGTTAGGTATGGCTAGTTCCATGCATTTATGTATGTGTTCGTACAGTGCATTGGTGTATGATTTGGCAGTCATGCATCTATTTTCCATTAGCAAGGGTGCCGTGAAGTTAGCCACCTCTGTTTTTAGGAGTCCAAAGTCAGCTTTGGTGAAGGTTTTCTTGGTGGATACCTTTGCGTGGGGTGTGGGTGACATGTGGATTTCCATGGTAATTAGTTTGTGGTCAGATCTAACCAAAGAGGAATTGACTATTGGTGTAGGGCAATGGTTTCCCTTGTTAGTAATAACCAGGTCAAGGATGTTGCTTCCTCTAGTGGGGGTAAGAATGAGCTGGTCCAGGGCATTGGCTTTGATGAATTCCAGGAAGTGTTGGGCCAGTGTATTGGTGCTTGAGTAGTTTTCCCAGTTGATGGAGGGGTAGTTGAAGTCTCCTAGTATGAGAGTGTTGGGTTGGACCTTGATAGATTCCAGGCTACTTAGGAACGTGGATGGTTGGGGACCTATAGCAGGCTATTACTTGGATCACAGTCTTACTCAATGTTAGTTGTACCTGAAGTATCTCAAGATGCATTACGCTGGGCTACTAGTCTGGAGGTGTGCATATCCTTTATGAATATAGAGTCACCACCGCCTTTGGCGCTTCAGTCCATGTTTCGGGGTTGAAATGTGTGGAATGAGTTATAGCATGGTAGAGCAGGGGTGTTTTCTGCCACTTTAAACCAGGTCTCCATTACAGCACAAATGTCGATGTTATCCATTTTCAGGAGTGCTTCGAGCAAGTGCATCTTGAGATTTAGACTTCTACCATTGAGTTCTGTCACTAATCAATGACTACCTCACTTTACCTCTCCAACTGCCATCTATTCTTGAAAGCAGCACATCCCCAGGGATTAATTAAACTCTGTGTAGACTTTGCACACATGGATTTTAGGTGTTTGTATGATGAGCAGCAGTGGTAATAGCATATGCATTGCGCTTACATGGATACAAGTGAGGTTTCATGACCAACAACAGTGTTGCCAACCAGAAAACCATGCAGAGCAGCATGAACACAAATCGAATATTTAGACAAGTATATCACAATGACTACCAGGTGAAAATACTGCAATAAATGCAGTATTAGGTTCATAGGTTAGTACTAGGCTAATTGCCCTTGCAAGCCATTTTAAGCCTAGCCAATTATCCCTTGTGAGACTCAAACCCTGCACCTTTTGTTTGTAAGGCAAACACCTTAACCATTAGGCCACCCCCCCCCATTATAGAAACG
This sequence comes from Protopterus annectens, assembly GCF_019279795.1. Taxonomy (NCBI): domain Eukaryota; kingdom Metazoa; phylum Chordata; order Ceratodontiformes; family Protopteridae; genus Protopterus; species Protopterus annectens. The sequence goes on along the minus strand of NC_056743.1, from coordinate 1,724,877,863 downwards.
TGCACTCATTGCAATACACTCTTCAACAAATATAGTCAGACTGAAATAATAGATGGTGGGGTGAACAGCAAGGGCAAATGCAATGAAACTTAAATACAGTAGGCAGGGAAAGTACACGGATTGAAATCCCACAGACATGAATGACAGGAATGAAGAAAGAGGAAAAGGGCATGTAAAATATGGCAATGTACCCCAGATAGGATATGTCAATGTAGGTACACTTCCAAAACAAGTCAGTAGCATTGCCTTAAGCACAAGTGCGTACTGTTGTTTATACCTCCTGTGCGAGTTATATGTATATTCCCATGCATAATAGTATATATGTGATTGTCACACAAGGTTACATGTCAATGGAGATGAACAGTTGTGATATAAACATCAGTGACATGCTCCCTGGAGAGGACATTATATATAAAATTAGGGTATGAGCATGTTGTGCAGATCTGCAAAATGACTTACTTGAACATGACTGAAATGTCAGCATACCTCACAAACAATCATGGAGACATAGAAACAGGCTCATGGACAACTGTCAACAGAAGTAGGCACAATCACAAACAATTTTAAAGTATTAACAACATTAATCTGTAGCACTGACAGAATATGTGATTGTAAATAATTATACATGTTCTGTAGCAACAGACATGTGCAACTGTAATGATTGCCAGTATTCTTTAAGGGGAATTCACCACCCCTTTTCCAAAAATAAATTTCTTTGGAGGGGTTAAGTGGGACAGTGTTAAACCTGGAGTTGAATTCAGGGGCAATCCTAGCCATTTGAGAGGTCTGCATGACACATAAGCAACAAGTTACACATGCAGCAATCAATCCCATGCCACCAGTGTTGTCAATGTTCTCTGTGTTTAATGGGTTCAGCACAGTAAGATGTATCAGTCATGCAGCTTGTACAATACCTTGAAGGGAAGCCTGCACTGTCACTTCCTGATAGGTATGCATAACAAACAATAGTTTTGTATGGTAGACAACATGTGTGCAAGCTCACTGTGCCAAATGTAGTACATTTAACTGAACCATCAATGGCTGACATAGGTATCGGCCATAAGGATAACAACACTTACAAGCAACACACTATTATGAGTGTATTTCCTACACACAGCTGTGTATTGCATGCAATAAAGGGAAGGGAAAGATAAAATTTTATAAAAGATACCTGGATGATATCTGTCTATTATGGTCTGGTACAGAGGAGGAATTAAAAAAGTTTATACAGTTTATTAATTCAAGTACAGGTTTTTTGAGTTTCATTCATGAGATGAATTTAAATGAATTACACTACCTGGATATTACATTAATGAAAGATTATATTAATTCTTGCTTTCAATCGCAAATTTACAGGAAACCCACTTTTTCCAATGCCTACTTACACTTTGAGAGTGGGCACCCTTTTTATCAAAAAAAGGGAATTATTAAGGGACAAGTAATTAGAGCTTCAAGGATGTCTAGTGTATTGGAAATTTTCAATAAAGTAACACTCATTCTTAAGGATTTATTTTTGGAAAAGGGGTACCCTGAACATTTGATAGATAATATAATTCATGAAGTGAGAAATAATAGAGAAACAAAATACCCACCTTTATTAGGGTTAGGCAGAGCATTGAGGCAAGTGGAGCCACAAAGGAAGAGTTCCGAGGTTGGGAACAAGAATAATTTCATGTACACATTTTCCAATAAGGCACAGGAGCTGGAATCGATCATTATTAAATATTGGCCAATTCTAGGAGTGAATGAAGAACTAAAAGAAATTTTTGTTGAGAAACCTCACTTTATAAGAAGGAGAGGGGTTAATTTAAACGAATGGTTTGAAAGAAAGGAGCATGCTAACATGAATAAGAAGAAAAAGGGGACATTCAAATGTAATCACTGTAACCAATGTTCTGCTATGTTAAATCAGGGCATTTTTTATCTTCCCCATAGGAAATTTGAGATAAGATCTGACAATTACTATAATTGTGCATCGAAAGGAGTAGTATACTTAGGGGTCTGTATATTCTGTTTATGTTTTTATGTTGGCAAAACAGAGAGACCCCTAAGAAGAAGGGTATACGAGCATCTTTATGACATCTCGAAGAAGAAGGAAACAAATGCTTTTTTTAAGCACTCCCAGACATGCAAAGAAATGGTATTAAGGTTCATGGTATTAGAGCAGGTTATACCTGAAGTAAGAGGGGGGAGTTGGGAAACATTGCTTGAATACCGTGGACTTTATTGGCAGTTGAAACTCAATGCTACTAGGTTTCCAGGACTGAATGACAATATCAATATTGCCCCAGTGTTAAAATTAAGAAGGGCTAGACTCTAATATATTTAGGAGGGGGTGTCATGGTTTATTTGTTTAGTTTTTAATAAGAGAAAATCTCTTAAAAGTATATTAGGGGATGTTTGGGTTACAGTTTTTAATGTTAGGGATGTTGTTTGTTTTTATGTACTCTGTTTGCTATATACACATATATATATATATATTTTTTTTACTATACGTGAAAAGAATGAAAGACATGGAAGCATTAATTTTATATGGAATGTATGAGGTTATTTTAATTAATTAATTGATGAATTACTTGTTGATCAGCTGATATGGAACATTACTATTTAAAGGGATGATGTATAAATGCATTTTTTTGATCCTTGAAAAAGCCTGGTAGAGTACCGGCGAAAGCGCTTGGTTGTATATTTTATTCATTAAACTTTTGTTTTGAAGAGTTGCTGTTATTTGTGGCGGTCTCCGGGTCCTGTGCTGGTGGATATTTTGGAGTTACTTGGTTTTGTTGCTGTATTGACTTAATGCATAAACTATATCCATGTGCACAGAAACTACAGCAGTGCAAAATCTAGCATCAATGAGTGAGGAAGCTGTCACTGTGAGATTGTTCACATACCAAAGAATGCATGGTGCACACTCTATAAGCACATGTCAAACCTCAAGACATGTGCACATAGTCATTGACCCCCCTGAGATTGCCAGTAAAAATGTTATACTGGCATGAAATTCCAACATACATACATAAGTGTTCATGCAAAGTATCAAGTAGTAATACTGATGTGATGCACTGTTAGGTCCATGATGCTGTACAGTCACACTATAGCTGTGCCTAGGATACAATTAGACTGTATAGATTTATAGGTTCATAGGAGAATACTAGGCAAATGTTCCAAGATGACATAAAAGCCAAGCCATATTTAACATGAGTTTTACAATTGTAAATAGCTATATGAACAAAGTTCACACAGTTATGAGTCTATGCTATGCTATGACCAACTGCCTCTATTCATGAGGGACATGGGTGCAACTACCACTAACTATCCATTGATGCAGGCAACACTTGTACAGAGTCAGGAAAGGCCTTTGCTTTATGTGAATGGAAAGCTTATTCCAGATAATGGATAGTGTCTGAGAGACATTGCTATCTCTTAAACATTATTTATTATGTCAGAGGCAAGGTTAACAGTCTTGGAATGAGTGTCCCTTGTGCAGTTTTCTTTACCAATATGTAAAATTTCCATCGTGGCCAAATTGTAAACTGCCCTGTAGGCCAGACATAATTTAGCCCTTAGTAGTCTGTAGGGGACAGAACACAGTGATATGGTTTCAATATTTCCACATAGGACTTGTCTTTTACACCATGTATCTTCCTTGTGAAAAATCTCTGGCGTTGCCCCAGCTATTGCAGATGTATGTTGAGTTATATGCAAAAGTGTACATTGTTCTCAATTATTGTTGTGATGAGGGCTAAGTACAACAGAATTATAATGTCCTTTGATCTGGATGGCATGCTCATACTTATGAGTTGTGCCACATACACAGGATTTGTTAACACTGAGGACACATGGTGGTTGAACTTTCAATTACTATCTAGATCAGCACCCAGATCAAATACTACTGGATCTGTCTCTGTTGTAATTAGCTTGGGTACTTCCTTTACAAAAGGGAATAATTATACTTTTCTGGATATTTACTGTGGCTCTGGCATCAATCATTTTTGTGTGTTAATGCTTTCTGCAGTATATAGGTTCATAGGTTGGTACTAGGCTATCCAATAATATAATGCTATTGGGTTAAAGGATTGTCCATAATTTCCAGTTATCTGCAAAATTGGTTGAGCAAAGGCTGTCTAAGTTTGCACTGACTTATGTGACTTAAACAGCAAACAGGAAAGGACCTAGTACAAAACTCTGTGGTACTGCACTGATACTGGCCTCTTGCTAGAGGTGAACTCAAACACATGGGTAGTATGTGCTCTGTAGTGACCCATTGGGCTACCCACTTGGTGATGTAGTGGTTTAGGCAGGTTGAGACAGTTTCTCTGTAATGCCTGAGTGTGGAATTGTGTCAAATGTCTTGGACAGGTCAGGTTAGGTGGGATGCACATTCTTTCCCTCATACAGGGCCTTTATGACCTTCTCAAAGAAGTCAACCAGATTTAACAGACATGATCTAGCCTTAACTCATTAACCATGAGTACCGTCTCATAACACCTCTATGCTTACATCCGAGCACGCTATGACACGATAGGAATTGCAAGGTGTTACCGCCGATTGCCTTCCAGCAGCACTAGAAAGTTTGCAGCCATAATTAAAAGCTATGGTTGAGAAATATGTTGAAAAAGTAACTGAAGGTTGTCAGTTACCTTCTCAACTTATGATGCAGAGTGATGTTACCTGATGGTCCTATTGAACTTTTATGACAAAATCACCTTGGAATGCTTCCTTTCCTTTCTTATGAATACACGCAAATGGACTCCGTTTGTGTTTTCTGAATGAAGTGGTGGCAAACAATCAGATTCTTACAATGCAAGCCACAGCTTGCGTAACACCTCCACCCCCATTCTAAGTTTCGATTGCCCTGTCCAAATAAATAGGGGGTCCAGCAGCAGCTTTTCCCTTTTTTCCATCATTTTCATAAATTAGCTGCTTTGCTACTGGACACCTCTATTTTATTTTCTGTGCCTATTGGATTGCTGGATTGAGGAGAGTATAGCCATAGTCGCACTGAAATTCAATCAGCTGCAATGGAGACTGACTTCAAGGAAGGACCAGCATTATATTTGTCTGCTCAGGTGAAGTTTCGCTAATACTCCGTAAGTAAAATTAAGTTTTTTTGCTGGTTGTTCCGTTATCTGCAGTTTGTGTGGTGGGGCAGCTGTGTGGGTGGGTGTCTGCTTGTGTGAATGAATGCATGCATGAAAGCAGAATGTACATCTGTGTGAAAGAAGAGAAGACTGTATGAATGTATGACAACGAGTGAACATGGATAGATATGGAGACTTTAATTTACAGTACTGCGTTAGTAAAATGAGTTTTTTGCTGATTGTTTGATTATCGGCAGTTTGCATGGTGGGGGCAGCTGTGTGTGAGTGTGGTTGTGTGTTTGTCTGCTTGTGTGAGTGAATGCATGCATAAAAGCAGAATGTATGTCTGTGTGAAAGAAGAGAATTATGACAGCGAGTGAGCATGGACAGAGATAGAGCCATTAATTTACAGTATGGTTGTGGTTCTGTCATCCCGTTATTGCAGTAAAAGTTTTTAGTTAGTTTCTTGCTTCCGTCTGTTTTTGTGTGTGTGTGTGTGTGTGTGTGTGTGTGTGTGTGTGTGTGTGTGTGTGTGTGTGTGTGTAACACCAGTAGAGTGCAAACAAAAGTGTTCAGTTAGTGAGAGCAGTTTGTCTTGGAAGTATTTTTAGGCAGTAGGAGAAGAGACTGAGAATAAATTTAAATACATGTTTTAGCTTTATGTTTGTACACCGATCAGACCCTTATAATAGTAGATTATGTAGGTTGTTCTGGATACGGTATTTGGCAACACTGGGACGAACCACAATAGGCAAGCTGGGGTGTTCACGAGTTCGGAATCGCTTTTCTCTGTTGTGCATGGGAGAATGGAATAAAAGTGTATGCTGATGAGTAAACTAGCCTCCTGGAAAGACTATGCTCCTTGGACCATCTGCCCTGCATAATGCTTCCCCACCCCTAGAGCAAACACATCCAAGGACAAAGTGCGGATTCTATTGTATGGTTCTAGCTGCCCAGCCATGAGGCAAAGCTTTCTGAATACAGTTGTTAAATGTGCTCCCTATCAGAAGTGCAAAATCCAACAGTGCAAGTCCCAATGCAATTCACATATGCAGCAAATTCTGTACTTCTCAGTTAAAGCTTTTCAAGTGTGTTTGGAAGGGGACTTCAATGCTCATGCACATCTTGACATAAGGACAGTCTCCTCCATGCTGTTTCTGTTTAACTCTGACATCACCGAACCTCATGGTAGAGGAGATGCACCAAGATACCTTGGTTTTAGAGTTTTCCAAATTTTATACTTGCAATTCTGCAGGTCTTAGAATTACAGTTAATCTTTGAATATTCAAAATGTCTGTCCATAAATGAGCCCATAGCATTGACTTTGTAATTTTGAATATTTCTGAATACCTTAAAAGTGGCATGTTGAAAGTTCTTACACCAACAGAAGTGTTGTTGTGTCTTTCGGCTTTTCCCAGTTAGGGGTCGCCACAGCGGAACTCCGGTCCGCTAATGATTGGCAGCAGATTTTTACGTGCCGAGTTGCCAGCCCTGACGCACAACCTTCAACAAAGGTGCGCCCATTCAGGCATGTCTCCACGCAGAAGACGGTCTAGCTGAGAATCAAACAGTACAATGTCTTACATTGAGGTGACAACACTACTGGTGCACCACCACCGCAGTTTACACCAATCAATATAAAAGTGTACTGCCTATAAATAGTCTTTGCTGGTATCAAAGGCACTTTTCATTTTTAAGTAAATTTTTGGACTACAAATATTTCTTGGATTCTATCTAGGAGACGAATAAAGTTTTAACACTTTTCCATAACAGTCTCTGGGGAGTCTTCTTCAGATGTTTAAAAGGTCTAAGTTTGATGGTGAATTTATCATAAAAGTTTCTAGTGCTATGCATGTGGAAGACTTGCTCAAGTTACCAACCACATCATATTGTTGAATATTCTTCAGGTGTTTTTTTCCATTACTCTAAGGTGATGATTATTTTATATAGCTATCTGTTCCTAAGAATTTGTAAGAAGGTACATTTCAACACATGTATTCAATTCAAAGAACCAAATATTCCCTTGCAACAGATTTGTCTAATTAGTTTGCTCCTGGGTATTCCATCTAATTAAACTCTCAGTCATGTGGAAACTTCTGTAGATTTTTTTTTTACCTATGAGACATATGCAAGTAGATGAATTTCCCATTCTTGATATTCTCCACATTTTATTTCAAATGAGTCTCAAATTTTACAAGGTAATAATTTTATAATCACTCTTGCAATCATTAAATAAGTAAAAGGGATAAAGAAATCCAAGTTTGGTTTTCCTTTTCTTCCCATGGAAAGTGCTGCAGAATTGTATTAGCCCATCTAGAGGTAGTGTTGACTAAAGTGGCTTAATCTGCAGGGAAATACAATTGTTCCCCACAGTAATGATCACTGTCCTAAATCAAATACATCCTCAGAATACATGGCTAGTCCTAGATAAATTTATAGGAAACATCCTTTATTTGGGAGAAGATGTTTTTCACACACTTGGTACTACCCCCAAAAAAAAAAAAAAAACAAATAAATAAATAAAATTAAATTAATGAAAGAACAGATGAATCCTACTTTGTCCCCATAACCAATGAAGAGAATTATGGGTTTAGGTCAACTAACAAGTACTTTAACATAATATTGGATGTCAGCAGAGGTCATAGAGACAGGTATAAGATTAGCAGGTCGGTGCTAACTATAGGCTTATTCTGTTTTATTATAACAACAATAAATTATTATGGTTGATGGGACAAGCATCATTCCATTTGCTTAAGAAGGACATAATTTAAAAAAGCTGCAATAATGCAAAAGTTTTTTTTTAAAAAACGAAGAAGGAAGAAAGCTTTCCTCAAACATGCACCAGTTTTTTTCTAGACTGGCATAACAGTTGGTGCTTGGGTTCCTCTCTGTAAAATTTGTTGATCTGCTAACTGAATCCCCTCACCCCACCTCCACTCTCAGGAGGTGCTGTGAGTATTACCCTGTGTTTAGGGGTGTGATGAAATCTTTTGTGTAAGGTGTTTATCATTCAGGTAAACTGTACTTGTATTGCCCTCTGGTCTCATCTGCTTAGGAGACATGGTTTTCAGTCTGCTGTAGTAGAACCACTTGGCTTTACTTCATGCTGTGACTGGATTGATGATACAAGAATTGACATCACTGACACTACTTGACAATGACAATACAAGACTTGACACTACCTTGGCCCATATTTGTCAGATTCATGAATATTGAGTAGTTCGGGGTTGACTAAAAGTGGCTTAGCTAAAGGTTTGCAGTACAGCTTTCAAGGTTCACTGTCCTGTGGACATAAGATAGATAACTGGAAGGGAAAGTGGTGCATTTTGGGCTGGTCAATGGGCAGAGTGAGAAATCCATATTGCTGCTGTGAATGTGAATATCTTGTGCAGTAGGGTGATGAGCAGTGACCACACCAAAAGTTATTTTTGCACCAGTAGTGATTACTACAGCAATCTGTCATAAATGAGATCTGAATCAGGATGACTTAAAATTTTGAAGAAATGAAGGGTACATGTCCTACTTCCAGTTTTATAATTTTACTGGTGACTGCACATACCTTTCAACCATCCAAGCCAAAGATATTGGGGGGGGGGGGCAGGAGTTCCAAATTGCACCGTTTGTCTTGGAACATTGCTAGAATAAGTACCTTTGAATGAGCATGCTTTTTCTTTTTTTCCAAAAACATTTTTATTTTGTTTTCATTATAAACATACACAGATGTACATATAACAAATGCAATAAAACAATAACAAGTTAAGCCGTTAAAATAATTTGAGATTTTAATAAGTTCACTGCAAAATTCACTCAAAAATGCTGTTCTCATTATTAGATAAAATGCTATTCTACTTCCATGGATTTGACTGCATCTACATTCTGATGTATTAGGCAGCTCCTTGTTTTGACATTATACAGAATCTAGGTCACACCATGTATGCAGCAAGAGAAATTATATTTTGGCTGATGATTTTTGTAATTATTTTCTTAGGACTTTGTGTACATCCATTCTGAACATTTGTTTTACCCATGATTGTGTGAAGAGTTCTATTAGCCCACTACCAGGAAACTGGGCAGAGTGCCATCACTGGTTTTCTTAGCTGTATATAAGAAGGCTGTAGGTCATTCCTCCTAAGACAGTATTCTCATAAGGTATTTGTCCACAGTGTCTTGTCTTTTCATAAATTTTGGAGGGACGTCCAGTTCTTTGCAACATCACTGGTGTCCTATATTTTCTCCATTGTTTGACTGTCTTCACTGTGTTCCATGGTATATCCAATGCTCAGTAAGATATAACTGCTGTACTACTTTGACTGAATTACTCTGGTCTTTGTCCTAACAGATGGCAATGACTCTGTCTTATATTACACCTGTACCCGGAATATAATGAATGGCCACTCAACAGATAATGTGATGCAATTTCTCACCTGCACATTAGGTGTTTGCTTCTGAGTTTTTCCTGTCGGTGCTTGTACATACGAGGAAATGTTACTAAATGGTTGTTTCGGGGAAATAATTCATTCTGGTGTCTGTGCATACATTATATTGAAGGGCTTGACTGGGTGAATGCTTCATTTTGGTGGTTGTACATACTAGGAAATGTTACACACGTTTCATTTGGGGAAGTGCTTAATTTTGGTGATTGTGCATACCTCAACATTCTACTGAAGGGTTTGCTTGGGTGAAGTGTTCATGCTGGTGGTTGCACATACTAGGAAATTTCAAAATGGAAAAAACCAGGATCCAACCAAGAGACACACTGAGGCACAATAAGCTAGCGCTTTCATCCACTTTTAATGATGTGAACTTCTTCAGAAAAAATAATAATAATAACCACCTACCCATCTTTTAAATGATTCATTACAGGAAATGATGTCATAATCTGCACAATCAAATAAATTTAAAGTAATAATACTATATAAAATGATTAATATATCTATAAAAATGTATATACATACATATAAATACTACATGTATAAATAAATACAATATATCGGTATGTTATTACATACCTTATATTTATCTATATTTTAAAAAACATTTTATATTAATGACTTCATTAAGCCCTGGATATATCAGCCCCAAAAGGAGCTGCCAAAATGCTTCCTTCTGTTCTAATGTGTTGTCAATGTCACCACCAAACATTTTTTCTCTACATAATCTAAAACAAAAAATTCAAATTTCTTAAAATCCGTGCAGGAAAGAGCATGTCTAGCTAAAGAATTGTTTTTATCTTTTTTCTTTATAGCTAGAACATGCTCATAAATTCTACGTTTTAAAACTCTTTTTGTTTTACCTATATAGTAATTTTTGCATGTGGAACAAGTAGCCATGTAGACTACATTTTCACTATGGCAATTAAAATATTTATTTGCCCAGAATGTTTGTCCCAAATGTTCTATAGTGATAAAGGACAAATTACACATGAACCTACATTGTTTACAGTCCTTACATGCAAAAGTACCTTTTTTGTTACTAACTGATCTATCTTTATAAGTTTCTGACTTCTGAGGAGTTTCTGACTTCTGAGAAGTTTCTAACTTCTGTCTAATATTTGTCACCTTTTTGTATGTAAACTTTGGTAAATGACCCAAAGATATACTTAATTCCTTGTTACCTAAAATAATTCTCCAGTTCTTCTCAATAATTTCCTTTATACACCAAATTTCATTTACTATTGGCAGAGGAAATGCTATGTTGAATTCTTGATTCTTTCTTTTATTACTGTGATGTAAACATATTGGAGCTTCCACTATTATGTCGTCAGAAGACAAAATGGGCTGAGCAACACCGTTTCTTAAGAGTGAAACCTCTTTTTCTATTCCCTCTAACCACCTTTGGTCATAACCCCTTTGGAGAAATAATTCTCTAAGAAATGTAAGCTCATTCCAAAAAATATATTCATCAGAAGTAAGCCTACTTAGTCTGATCATTTGACCCTTGATGACACCTTTTTTCATGTGTGTTGGGTGCAAACTATCCCTGTGCAAATACTGATTTGCAAAACATGACTTCCTATAGATTCTACTCTTAAATTTTCTTGTAACATTATCTATGTTAAGTGTCAAATCCAAGAAATTAATTTGTTCACCAAAACCACCTATTTTGAAAAATAAAAAATCTGTAGTGCCATTAAGGTCAGATACAAATTCTACGAATTCAGAATGTTCCCCTGACCACAAAAAAAGCAAATCATCTATGTATCTGTGGTATAATTCTACCTTGTTGTAACCAGGGTGTAACTTCAGGAACCTATTTTCCCAATTGGCCATGACTATGTTCGCAAAAGCCGGTGCCACTCTTGCTCCCATGGCTACACCTGATATTTGCTTATATAATGTATTATTGAATTTGAAAAAATTATTATCGAGTACCAATTCCATTAATGTACAGATTGTGTTTACTTTTTCACCTGAAAATCAGTATGACATGTGAGATAGTCTCTCATGAACTCTAAACCTACTTCCTGATTAATAGAAGTGTACAAACTCGTGACATCTAGCGCACAAAAATATATGTCTCTGTCAGGCATTTTATATTTACCTAAAATCTCTAGCAAGTGCCAAGAATCTCTTAGATAATGTTCTGATTTTTGTACTATTGGATTAAGAACATTATCTAACCATATTGAAATATTCTCAGTTTTAAATTGTCTGGCAGAGACTATAGGTCTAAAAGATGGACTTGTTTTGTTGTTTTGAATTTTAGGAATTCCAAAAAAAGTGGCCATTTTTGAATGTTCTACCAATAGAAAATCATAATCAGCTTTGTCAATTTCCCCTTGGCAAAACATATCAAACAAAAAGGTATCAATTTTCCTAAAACTGTAGTTGACAAAGTGTAAAGAAACTTTGGAATAAGTATCTGAATCTTCTAATAACATACTGAGAGATTTTTCATAAACACAGGTGTCCATGATTACTATTTTTCCCCCTTTGTCAGCTTTCATAGTTCTGATGTTAGAATTCCTACTTATGTTTTCCAAAGCAATTAATTCAGCTTCAGATAAGTTATTTTTAACATTGCCATGTTTAATCCCTCTAAACTCTTTTTCACAAATGTTTTGAAACACTTGCAGTGTGTTCACCAATGGGGGGTTAAAGACACTCATTCTGAATTCGTAGAATTTGTATCTGACCTTAATGGCATTACAGATTTTTTATTTTTCAAAATAGGTGGTTTTGGTGAACAAATTAATTTCTTGGATTTGACACTTAACATAGATAATGTTACAAGAAAATTTAAGAGTAGAATCTATAGGAAGTCATGTTTTGCAAATCAGTATTTGCACAGGGATAGTTTGCACCCAACACACATGAAAAAAGGTGTCATCAAGGGTCAAATGATCAGACTAAGTAGGCTTACTTCTGATGAATATATTTTTTGGAATGAGCTTACATTTCTTAGAGAATTATTTCTCCAAAGGGGTTATGACCAAAGGTGGTTAGAGGGAATAGAAAAAGAGGTTTCACTCTTAAGAAAAGGTGTTGCTCAGCCCATTTTGTCTTCTGACGACATAATAGTGGAAGCTCCAATATGTTTACATCACAGTAATAAAAGAAAGAATCAAGAATTCAACATAGCATTTCCTCTGCCAATAGTAAATGAAATTTGGTGTATAAAGGAAATTATTGAGAAGAACTGGAGAATTATTTTAGGTAACAAGGAATTAAGTATATCTTTGGGTCATTTACCAAAGTTTACATACAAAAAGGTGACAAATATTAGACAGAAGTTAGAAACTTCTCAGAAGTCAGAATTTTATAAAGATAGATCAGTTAGTAACAAAAAAGGTACTTTTGCATGTAAGGACTGTAAACAATGTAGGTTCATGTGTAATTCGTCCTTTATCACTATAGAACATTTGGAACAAACATTCTGGGCAAATAAATATTTTAATTGCCATAGTGAAAATGTAGTCTACATGGCTACTTGTTCCACATGCAAAAATTACTATATAGGTAAAAAAAAAAAGAGTTTTAAAACGTAGAATTTATGAGCATGTTCTAGCTATAAAGAAAAAAGATAAAAACAATTCTTTAGCTAGACATGCTCTTTCCTGCACGGATTTTAAGAAATTTGAATTTTTTGTTTTAGATTATGTAGAGAAAAAATGTTTGGTGGTGACATTGACAACACATTAGAACAGAAGGAAGCATTTTGGCAGCTCCTTTTTGGGGCTGATATATATCCAGGGCTTAATGAAGTCATTAATATAAAATGTTTTTTAAAATATAGATAAATATAAGGTATGTAATAACATACCGATATATTGTATTTATTTATACATGTAGTATTTATATGTATGTATATACATTTTTATAGATATATTAATTATTTTATATAGTATTATTACTTTAAATTTATTTGATTGTGCAGATTATGACATCATTTCCTGTAATGAATCATTTAAAAGATGGGTAGGTGGTTATTATTATTTTTTCTGAAGAAGTTCAAATCATTAAAAGTGGATGAAAGCGCTAGCTTATTGTGCCTCAGTGTGTCTCTTGGTTGGATCCTGGTTTTTTCCATTTTGAAGTTACTAGTTTGTCTTTTCCAGCTTGACATACTAGGAAATGTTATTGAAGGCTTGTTTGGGGGGAAACATTTCATTTAGGTGAATGCATACCTGGACATAGTAATGAAGATGTTGCTTGGGGAAATAATTCATTGTTTATCAGGGAAGTGATTGTGCATACATGGTCTGACTGCTGAAGTGACAGCTGGGCAAAATAGTTTATTGTGCCCTTTTGGTGCTTGTGCATACACAATGCAAACAACTGGATCGGTTTCTGGGGAAACTGAAAAATTAAGTCTGAAAATTACATATGGTTACATTACTTAAAATACAGCACAGAAATGTAATTATAGTGTAATATGCCAGCATATAAGACATCAGATACACCATTGATGAATTAATAGTATAATGTAAAATAAGCAGACAAGAAATCACTTCTGCTTTTATTATTCTATTTGTGATTAGTTGTTGCATGAGTGAGATAAAGGTTATCATTTGTTGACTACTGCCAGCATGGAGCTACTATATTTTTGGTGCATTTCTCCTGGCTTTGTCAGTCATGTGTGGAATTTAGGTGGGAGGAAGGCCTCAGTAATATCTAAGTGTTATACTATTTGACTGCATGACTCAGGTCTTCTCCTTACTGATGATACTGAGTCTGTGTTACATAACAGCTGCACAATGTAATATAATGAATGCCTACTCAACAGGTTATGTGCAGCTGTGTCTCAGCATGCATACCTTTGCAGCAATGAAAGGAAGGTCATTATCACATTAGCAATACATGCAGTTAACAATATAGCAATGAGTCATTATCACTTTTCTGGTAAAAGTCTCAGCTGCTGTAACTGTTATTCACCTAAGTAGAAGTCATTATCACTTTGATGAATGGACAAGCCAGATTGTGTTTTTTCTCTGCTTGTAGTCATTGCAAGCCACCCCTTCATTCTTCATCAATTAGCTATCTCGAAAACTCCTGATGTTATTTCCTGTATATATATATATATATATATATATATATATATATATATATATATATATATACATATACATACATATATATATATATATATATATATATGTATGTATATATATATATATATATATATATATATATATATATATATATATATATGCATATATGTGTGTATATCGACATATATGTATGTACATAATGTACTTGCACATACATACATATACACACAAATATCAGTATGACTATGGACTCTCTTGGGAGATAGGGTAATGCATCTGCATACATTGTCTGTAGTTCATTTAGAGGGGATTTACATGTTCCTTTTCCATGCCCTCTTGTCACTTACTGGCCAAGCCCTTATGCACCAAGGCCAGGGAGGTTCCTCTTCAGAGATTTGTGCCAACTGCTGTTGTGTTGGTGGGTGCATCAAGGGGGCATACCCAGCCATCCATGGATCTTGTGATTGACCTGGATTACAGTTGGGAACTTGGTGACTTTTCAGCTCAGTCCCATAGTGCTGATGTCCTAGGTAAGCATGGCTTCAGTGCTACCACTGTGATGCATTGTTTCCCTCCGGGAAAGGACACATGCAAAAAGACAAAGTGTGGGGCAGTCTTAGTCTTTTCACATGTTGTTTTGGTTGAGCTCTCCACTCAGTCTCCCTCCCTTCAGGTGTAGTAAATGTATGTAGGTCTGGGCAAGACCGTTTACATTAGCTCTCCCCTTTGAGTCCTTATGACCATTGTCAAAAGGACACATGTAAATGGAAAAGGCAGAGGTAAGGCAGAGTGCTGGCATTGCATGCAATCAGGAGTCATTGCTGCTACCAGCAGTCTGAGTGGGTAGCCAGCAGAGGTATGGCACATTTCAGATGCCCACGGCCTGAAGCTCCGTGCCTGTCCTAGGCATATTAGTGGAGTGGTGGTCCTTACCCTGCTTTTTCTATTTACATGTACCCTTTCTGTACCCCCTTGTCAGTCATTGTGTGTAATTTGTTGTTTTCAAGGGTGGTAGGTATGTACCTCTGCAGCGTCATCACCACTTATGTACCTTATGAAAAGAATAATGCCCCTGTGGATAGGAATAAAGATTTGGATGGTCTAATCAGGCAATGCATTATGATATATACATATATATATATATATATATATATATATATATATATATATATATATGTGCAGTCTTCCAATACATCTGTCAAACATCAGTAGTAATCTGTTTGCATTTTCTTTCCTGTGCAGGTTCATCCACCTCCTGACACTGACATGGCTCCATGAGCAGGAGAATGACAAGTGAGAGTCTGGGTATGTGGCCATTCCTACATTCACTGGGCTGCCAGCCATGCCTCCATAACCATAAACCAGTACAACTTGAGCTTCCCCACATCCGGTGTGAAGGTATACTGGACTGCAAGAAGAGGTATGCATTGGAACAGAGTACTGCAGTGAAGAGAAGTGTTCCATCTACCCTGAGCCTGACATCCTTGTGCTGCATATTGGAGGGAATGCTGTCATCAGTCAACCACTCAGAAGGCTACGGTTTCAAATCAGAGCAATTTTTGAACATCTGCAGCTGTGGTGGCTACATTGTCATTTTGTGTGGTCTGACATAATTCCTCGACAGATGTGGAAAAAGCAAACAGTCAATGGGCAGCACACAAGGCCAGACATTTACAGAATGGGTTAATGCATGACTTGATGCACAGGGTCGGTGGATCTAAAGTCTGTCATGACAGCATCACCACAGAAGATGTTCACCTGTTCAGAAGGGATGCGTTCACCTAACTGAGGAGGGCATTGCGTTGTTCTTGACTGACTTCCACAATGGCATGAGGAGAGCTATGCAGAATTGGCAATATGCAACTTGTGAAAAGAATGGAAAACACCCATGACCAAGTAGGGACCAGTATGGTAAGTAAAACTCTATTTTGAAATGTGATGTGTAAAATATATTTTTCTGAGTTTGGCAAATAAATGTGGTAAGGACCTGGTGAAGATGCTGAGAAAGAACAACTGTTTCAGGAGAGTGCTAGCACATACAATCTAATATGTCAGTAACCATCCTGCAATACTTCTTTTTTTTATTCTGCTTTTATCAGGCATGTGTATTGTTTAGATGACAGGAAGGGCTTAGTAATACAGAGCTTGATCCCTTAGGTCCATTGCTGAATGGACACATGTAAAGAGAAAAGGAATAGGTAAGGCAGACAGCTGACACTGAAAGAGGTCGTGAGACTGTAGTGGTATCAGCTGTCTGAGTGGGTAGCCAGCACAGCTATCAGACAGATCAGATGGCCTTGCCTGCCAATGAAGTCTCATGCCTGTCCTGGGTTCATTACTGGAGTGGTGGTCCTTACCTTGCTTTTTCTGTTTACATGTACCCATTCAGTAGTATGTTGGCAACACCAAGAATGTGTATATTTACAATCATATGTGTCAACATGGTAAAACAACTGGGTCTGGATGCTGTACACATGTACAGATATCAGTTTGTTTAGGACTCAGGTTATGGAAAGTACGATTTTTTTTCATATTTTGGTAAATAACTTTGCAAGGGAGCATCTGAATGTGCTAAGTAATACCTCATTTTGAAGACAGTATTCATTGTTCCAACATGGTAAAGAACTGTGCCTCTGTGTTGTACACATGTACAGATATCAAAATTTGTTTTGATATTAGGTTATGGAAATTAATATTTTTTTTCATATTTTGGTACATAACTTTGCAAGGCAGCATGTGAATGTACTAAGTAATACCTCATTTTAAAGATAGTATTCATTGTTCCAACATGGTAAAAGAATTGTGCCTCTATGTTGTACACATATACAGATATCAAAGTTTGTTTTGGACTTAGGTTATGGAAATTATGATTTTATTTTCATATTTTGGTACATAATTTTGCAAGGGAGCATACGCATGTGCTAAGTAACACTTCACTTTGAAGACATTATTCATTGTTCCAAAATAGTAAAAGAACTGTGCCTCTATGTTGTACACATTTACAGATTTCAAAGTTTGTTTTGGACTTAGGTCATGGAAATTATGATTTTATTTTCATATTTTGGTACATAATTTTGCAAGGGAGCATACGCATGTGCTAAGTAACACTTCACTTTGAAGACATTATTCATTGTTCCAAAATAGTAAAAGAACTGTGCCTCTATGTTGTACACATTTACAGATATCAAAGTTTGTTTTGGACTTAGCTTATGAAAAATTATGATTTTTTTTTATATTTTGGTAAATATCTTTGCAAGGGAGCATGTCAGTGTGCCAAGTAATACCTCATTTGGAAGATATTTGTACTCCTTATAACATGATAAAAGATCTGTGTCTGTGCACTGTACACATGTACAGATATCAGTTTGTTTAGTCTTGTAGGATTATGACAATTATACATTTCCAATACTTTTCATTATTATGTCCATATCTTTGCAAGGGAGCATGGTGATGACACAAATTATACATCATTTTGAAGCTGATATTGAGATGCACAAGTTCTACACTGATATGTACCTTCTGTCTGTTACAGGTGATGAGATATTATGCTTTATTTATCAGTTATGAGAAATATACAAATTGTATGGGCCTACGTGTTATATTGTCCAAGATATTGTGCTTTGCTTTTCCAAAAAGGTAAAAAATATGCAGAATATCAGCATTCCTTGCCAAATATTTAATAATGACTTTGATATGCACTATCAACATTTACACTGTTGGAAAGGTCAGTGTCTGCTGAACAGCCTTCACATTTACATTTTTAATCTAGCTCTTATAGTTAAAGTTATGAACATTTGTTTTCTGTATGATATTAAAATTGGATTTTCTGAAAATGAGTTCAGGTTGCACTGTTGTTCCTAAGCAGGCAGCTTTTTCTGAGCTGCTCCGGAGTGAATGAGTTAATGAATCAAAAAGTTGTTGGTTACACATTTGGGAGATTACCTATGTTCTTGATGATAGGGTCCACGATGATTCTTTCCATTAGCTTACAAATGAGGCCAGTCAGGCTTATGTGTCTATAATTCCCTGTGTTGGATGATGGTCACCCCTTGTTCAGACAGATGAATGTTGTTGTTCACCATTCTGCCCGAAAATAGCCTGTCTGGAGGCTGTGGTTAAGTATGGATCCAACTGTGTCTGCTAGGTCATGTTTTAGTTTATCTATAAGGCAAACGTAGATGTTGTCAGGGCTCATCAGTGCTCTGTTTTTAGCTTTAGTGAGCACATAGATGGTCTGCTCACTTGAGAAAATATGCTGAGTAATGTTTGCATGTACACTTTGGGTGACGACAAGTGGGGACAGTAGTTTGATCCAAATCTGTCAGCTAACAGGTAGTCTGTTGCCTCCAGATGACTATTGCTGGTGCAATCCACAACCATCTGTGTACATAGATGTGTATTACCCTTAAGATTTTGTACTTACTTAAAAAGATTTGTGACAACACCTCCAAATACAACCTTGGGTATGCATTGCATGACACAAGTGGAACTGTTAACACAGTTGTACAACTCTACCTATTTTGTATCATTCTTTTATTTCAGTTTGATGACTGGGGTAATCCACTGGGCCTGGTAGAGACCATTTTCAGTGGAGGCCTGGGGAAAAAAGCTCCACAGACATTGACAATTATACAAAAGTTATAATCATTGGTAACATACATGTAATGTAAAATCATTAGTTAAAAAAGAAAACATGCTAATCATGCAGTCTAAGTAATATTTACAAAGTATAAACACTAAAGGTTTGTGTACAGAGATTATGTACAGACAAAACTTTTTTTTGCATTCAGAGATTAGAATTCTGAAGAAGGAGAGAAAAGTTGAGTTAAAGGTTGATTTATACTGGAGAAAGGAGTGAGATCAATGAGGACTTACAAAGTAAAAGAGAGTAAGAGAGGAAGTAGATGCAGAAAGTAAAAGAGCAATGTAGTACATGTTTAAAGGTTGGTTGAAGGTACTGAGGAGTTAGTAGGAGGGGAACAGGAACATCCCCACTTTGAAAAGAAGTGACTTGAAGTTTGAGTGGCTTTGAATATTTCGAAGGGAGGCTGGAAGTGAGTTCCAGAGTTTAGCTAAGGAGCAGGATAGTAGTAGGTGACCTGGGGGTCGAAGAGGTTTATATATTTTTAGAAGATTATGGTTTTCTGATCTAAGTTGGCAGTTGGGAATCTAGGAGGTTAAGGAGGTGGACAGAGAGGGACAGCTAGAAGGTTTGAATATGAGCTTGTGGGCAGCGGTAAGTCTGAGGAATTTGTGGTAGTTAGGAAGTTCAAACCATTGCAGAGAGTAGAGAGACAGGCAGTGATGAGATGAGTTTCTAGAGTTGGTGGCGAATGTGGAGATTTTATTGTAACAGGTTTCCAGCTTCGCTTGTAAGCCAAGCTGAAGATTAGTGAACAGGGGAGCACCATACATATGAGAGGGTAGAAGGTAAGTAGAGGTTAGGA
The DNA here is from genome assembly GCF_019279795.1 of Protopterus annectens. NCBI lineage: Eukaryota > Metazoa > Chordata > Ceratodontiformes > Protopteridae > Protopterus > Protopterus annectens. Next base: position 1,724,857,842 of record NC_056743.1, on the reverse strand, counting down.
TTCATCTGGTAGAGTGGGTAAGGTACATATTGTGTCTATACAGGAGACCTCGTTTTTGGTGAGTTTTTTATGTTAGATTGGATATAGGTGTCAAATTTGAGATTTTCATCAATTATGACACCTAACAGTTTGGTATGTGATACTATTTCTATGGGGATGTTATTCTGAGCAGTTACTTTAAATGAGTTTTTGTCTATACTGCTGTTTTTGGATGGAGAGACGATCATTAGCTTTGTTTTAGTGGCATTTAAGGTGAGGTGGTTACTGTGATTTGGTATTGGAGAAGGCTGACTGAGTTTTGAGGAGAAGATCAGATGAGGTGTCTGCTGAACAAATGATAATCAAATTGTCAACATATTGTTGCCTGGGGGAATATAGAGGGCAGCTATGCATATGAATTTATGTTTGTTATGTTTTAAAAGGGCAATAGATAGTTCAGAATTGGTGAACCTAGGAATGGGATTGGTGTAAGGAGTAACTGTATAGAAGGAGGAGGAGTAGAGTATTGCTACTCCACCACCTTTTTTGTTGGGTCTCTCAGAGCATAACATTTGGTAACCTGGTGGGAGAATTGCATTATCTTTTATATTTGGTTTAAGCCAGGTCTCTGTGATGGCAACAATTTTGAGTTGGTTGTGGGCCAATCAGTCATTGGGAATTTTATTTCTGAGGCTTCGGGCATTGCTTCTAATAAAACAAAAGATTTGGGAGGGGGATGTCGTATATGGAGATGGGGGTGGGGTGTTGGTGGGGCCAGGGTTGGGGTGGATGTCACCGGAGAGGAGGAGGGACATTTTATACAGTATGAGTCTAATACAGACTATTATGTAGGGTGAGTTTGGGTGGTAATGTATGGTGTATTTAGTTGGATGTGGAGGGAGGGGGAGAAGAGGACAGGGTAGGTTGGGTAGCACTGTATATTTAAAGAGGAGGATTGTGTTTGAAGAGTAGAGCTAGTAGGCTATAGAGGAGAAGGAGGGTTGGATAGTGTGTTGGAAGTTTCATATATAATGTGACGGTAAAGTATGGGAGGGGTTACAGAGGTAAGTAAGATAAGGGGAGGTTAAAAGTAGTGTAGAGATTATTAGCAGGCTGAATAAGTTTCTTGTAATTTGAGACATATTGTGGGTAGGGTTAATTGTGAATAGGCAGGGAGTGGAAGGATTAGTAGGGGTTCAGGGTAATTTGGTAGTGTAGTGGAGGAGTTATGAACAGATAAATGTAGAGGTAGCAAGGGTGGGTGGGAAATGGGGGTAGGGTAGAGGAGTGTAGTGAGCCCGAGCATAAGCAAGGGCAAATGTAGTGGGGCTGCACTAACAGCAAGGAACCCATGAGTGAAAGAAAAACAATCAGTGAGATTGACAGAGAATAGCACCTTGACAAGGTCAGTGGCTAATAGGCAATCCAGCTGTTATACTTTAAATTTATGCCACAACAACCAGGTAGGTGAGTAATGTGCTCTTTACTTTCACAGAGAGAATAATGGCCTTAGATGTTGCAAGGTCTGTGGGGTTGTAAATGCAACCCAGGAACTGCTGGAGCACTGGAGGAAGCCTAGAAGGGTTAGCAAGGGTACAGAAGGTAGTGGTTTTTCAGATAGTGTCTAAGAAGGCTACAGCACAAGTCCATTTGAAGAACTGGGATATAGAAGGGACACAGGAAAAAGGGGGAGATCAAAAAGTTATTGTTGATAGATTGCATCACTTTACATCATATGCCTATATGCAGGTCTATATTATATTCTCGAAAGCCAACAATGTCAAATCTGACATTGTCGGCACGAGAATATCAAATGCTCAGAATCTCGAGCGTGTAAAAAAACAAAAACAAAAAAGAAAAAAGTACCATAACAGGTTTAAGCAGGGGGCAATCCCCCATGCACCCCCCACACCCCCTGCTACTTAAATACACCAACTCCAAGACCGCATTATGTTGCAGTAAATGGAAATCTCCCCTTATAGAGATTTCCATTTACACACTTGAGATTCTGAGCGTTTGATATTTTCATGCCGACAATGTCAGATTCCACATTGTCGGCTATTGAGAATATAATACAGACCCTATATGCTTACCATTGGTAAGGTGCGTATGAGGGGTCTGATGCCATATATAGCCACATTACAAATGAGGTGGATGTGGTTCATGCAAAACAGTTAATGACATAAATATTGACACCCATGGGCAACAACTCAATAATCCTTCTGAATAGCAAAACACAATTGTGCATACAATGAAGTCAATCTGAACCAGTTATATGTTAATGGATATACCAGCATTACAATATGTGGATGAAATAAAGTGTATGTGCCCATATAATTAGTATGATGTAATATTTCTGTATGTTACATAGCATTTCATGATGGTAGTTATACACATACACACATGTGTCATACTGCAAGTGTCACTGTGATGGTTGAATGGGAAATGTGTGCAATGTTAACATACTCCACTGCAAGAACACATTCCTTAGTTAGGCAGAAATATACATAGCATCATCCCATGATAACAGTCCTCAGGAGGCATATTAATACAGCTGTTATGGAAAGAAAATGTAATCAAATGGCAGCAGTCACCATCAATAGATAATGTGAAATATCAGATTGAAATACACTGTTGTAGAGCTACCGTACATCCATACGTCAGCACAGCACATATGGGTGACAGCAAAAATAACATATGCAAGCTTCATAGGGTTATAGGACATTACTAGGCTAACAATCTACATTCTTTAAAATCATAGCCATTATTCTAGCTTTGAAACCAAATCTATATATCTGTATCTTCCCTCATTAGGCCAGTAATTGAGTACAATGCCCCATTTGGCATGTACCTCACTAGACACCTGCAACAACTGGAGAAGCCGCAAAAGTACCTCACAAAGAGGATCCTAGGCCTTAAACACTTGTCCTATATGGACAGACTCAAAAAACTCCAACTATTCTCTGTCTCATATCACCTACTTAGATGTGATCTCTGCTTAACTTACGAAACCATGTCTGACCCAGCTCTGTTAGAAATGCTGCATCTAAAGAAATCCCTCTGCACCACACACTCCAGAGACCTGAACCTCATTACCACAATCAACAGAACATTCCGGAATAACAGGTTCATAACCCAGAGACTGCCCATGCTATGGAACAGACTTCCCATTCATGCCAGGCAAAGCACCTCACTGGCCCTCTTCAACAGAAATATTGATGAGTGGATGGGAACTAGAAAATTCACCCCAGGAATCACTCCAGTGGCTCTACTTGACAGAGGCACTAGGAACTAAGGTTGGGTGGCACAATGCCAGGGTAATCCTATGGGCTAGGCTTGTAAAGGCTCCAGGGCCATCAGCCTAGTGCACACATATGAACCTATATGATCTAGAATAGTATGGGTACATGCATATGTCTGTATGTGTTTGATTTTATTAAATACTGCCTCTGTCCATATGTGACATGTGCACCACTCCATGACAGAATTAGCAATCACACATCCAATGGTCTGCAGGTGGCTTGAAGAGGGTCATGGAAGGGGTGTGATTTACAATGTGTGTATGCATCTTTGAGATGATTACATCCTCCAGTGTTCTGCATGAACCTCTTTGGATTCACTCAACTTATTAATACTCCAGCAAGATATAGCAAAATAGCTCCTAATATTCTATCCTGGACTGGAGAGGGAAAAAGGGGGTGTTTGATTCATGGAGCTATGTTAAATGTTCTCCCGAGTGGGATTCAAATGGCGAGAGATTCAAAAGATCTTATACTGGCCATACTATACCACTAACTACATACACCAGTTTAATGAGTTCATATATGAATATGGCCTGTGTATGCATACACATTTGATTCCATAAAATGCAACAGTAGCACCACCACAGATGTCTAACTTTAACATTGTCAGGGTGCACTTTATAGAGGATGACAGTATAATTGTGTGCTGAAAAGAAGATGTTGGAGGAGTGTGTGACATAGATATGTAGTCACAATGTGGTATACAAATTGTGTCCAGAATTGTATTTGAATGAGCACACAGTTATCTGCTGTGAGATTAGAATTACAAACTATCTTACTAAACAAGCTGGAGAACATAGTAGTTAATGCTTATGCCAACACACACACACACACACACACACACACACACACACACACACACACACACACACACACACACACACACACACACACACACGCACCTGAGTTTAGCAGTCTCAGAGTGCACTTCAGAGGAGATCACATCATCACTGTATGTTGAGAATAAGAAGTGAGAGTGCACGGCATAGCTCTGGTCTCGCATGCCATTTTAAAATTGTCTCCACACTGATAACTGAAATAACATGCACACACATTAACTGCTGTGAGTTATCACCCCTACCCATCTCCAGAGCACAGTACTTAACACTAATGCTACGGCACAGGTTTGTTTTTCATATTGTCACAAACACTTTATAGCAGATGACATCCTCAGTGCCTGGTGAGATGAAGCTGTATGTTGGAGCATCTCACATGCTGCTCTAAAATTGTAGGCAGAAGGAGTGTTAACTGAATGAACACATATGCACAAGTTGACTACAGTGAGATTAGAGCCCCTACCCACCTAGTTACTGTAAGCTAGAGAGCACAGTATGTAACAATAACGCTACAGCAAAAGTCTGTTTTTTATTGTGCCAGACAACACTTTATAGCAGATGACATAAACAGTGTCTGGTGAGAAGAACATGTTAGTAGGGTGTCACACATATTGCTCTAAAATGGTATACAGAATGACAGAAAAGTTGACTGCAGTGCGATTAGAACCCCTACTTATCTAGTTACTATAAGCTAAAGAGCACAGTATTTAACACTAGCATTACAAGTCTGACTTTTATAGAATCAGACAACACTTTATAGCAGATGACCTCATCAGTGTGTGAAAGAAGATGTTGGGAGGGCTGCATTAAATTTCTGCATAGTCATGTACAACTGTATAATTATGTTCTCCATAAGACTTCAGTAATAACATTAGGAGAGAGACTCATGCTTCTCTGACTATGCACATAAACAGTTATACAGACAAGGTGATTGCAGTGAGATTAGCACCCCTACCTAATTACACAAGCTAGAGAACACACTACTTAATGCAAGCACCACAGAAACAAGTCTGACTTCCATATTGTTGCAGAATCCTTTATATCATTTTTTATCAGTGTATGTTGGTAAGATGATGTTGGGAGGGCTGTATGAAACTGGTGTGTAGTCATGTATGATTGAAAAAAACTTGTTCCACATTAGACTTCAGTGATGACATTAGGCCACTGACTCATGCTCTTCTGACTACTCACACACACAATTAGACATACAGGCACACCCATGTTGTCTGTTGTGCAGTTCTAACTGTACTTAGCTATTTAATTCAGCTGCAAAATGCAGTACTTAACATTAATGCCATCACAGAAGTCTGATTTTTACATTGCCTTAGTGGTCTTTATAGAGAATGACATGATCATGTTGTAGGTAACATACTGTTATGAGACTTGTGTGCAAAGTGTGGACTTTGGATGTGCTTTTTTGCTTCCAAAGTACAAAAACACTTTAAAAGACAGCTTCATAACCTATATGAAATAAGCTGCCATGAGTGTGTCGCAGAACATACATGTACCCGTTTCTCAATATGTTGTGCATAATGCAGTCAGACACACACACACACACACACACACACACACACACACACACACACACACACACACACACACACACACACACACACACACACACACACACACAGTTTGGATATAGAATGAAAACAAGTTTTGATGCATGGATGTTCATATTGTGATGAATTGATGTCCACAGCAATACATTTATCACATAAACTCTATGTCTAGTGTCAACATTAAGCTTTAACAAATGTAACAATGCAGTTATCCTCTTTATTTCTGTATTGTAGTTAACATTAAACTAATTACTGAGATTTCATTTTCAAGGGCATTGGTGCAGGGCACACATGAGTCTGAGTAAATATGTGTTCAGTAAACAAGTTCCTTCCCTTCTGTTGAGTTTTAAAATGCCTTTTGATGGGATGGAGTACAACTGGGAAATAACCATAGTATCACATGCCAAACACCTTTTTACATAGTGCATCGCCGAGAAAAGGTTTTGCATGAATGAAGACAAAGTGTTTGCACATGTGAGATTCACATTTAATGACTATAATTTGAACTAGAGAAGTAGTTATAAATATATACCATGTAAGAAATAGCTGACAGATATGATGTTGCTCATACTGTAGTTTATATAGGAAATGTTGTCTCATAATTTTTGTGACTTTGCCATCCCCGTTTTGGTGGAGCTAAGCGAAAAGCAAATGAGTTCTCTGCTTAAATGAAAAATAGTAATATTTCTGTTGGTTCGCCTTCCTTTACACAAACAGGCTAAGCAGCAATGTGCATCCATCAACACTCTGGACAGTACTGAGCATAAAAATACACCTGATGCCTAGTTTTTCTGTTGCAGCAGGTGTAAGAGCAGTGAGCTCATGGTCTGAACACAGATAACACAGGGTTCAAATGCAGCTCATTCATTTTTTTTTTACAGTTGGCATCAGAATGGTGTTACCTACATAAATGTGATAATTGCTGCAAATGTGACAAACAATGACTACAGTAAAGTATGTGCCTTCCACAACATTTATCATGAATGCCTACTTCTGTACAGTTGTACAACTGTTAGCTGCTTTGCAGGCCTCACTACAAATCACAATTTATTTGTATATACATCTTTCTAGAAATGACAAGGGGTGGTGCATGATTTGAAATGATCATTTCTGTCTCAGTATATATGTTAACTATTTGTGTCTGGCCGTATATCCTGAAAAATGTGTGCTGTATACTTTGTCACAGAAAGGACAGTTTGCACATGACATTAGAGGAAATTTTCATCCATCACCTGAACATGTCATTGACAGAATTCTGCAGATGATTTAAAAAAATCCACAGTACATGAGCAATGATAACAGATGAATTAATTTAACATGTTAGTATTATCCATCAGCACAGTTAATTCAGTCTGCAGACATCATCCACCAACCTAATAAATACAAACACATAACAGAGTACTGGGATGGATGGGATAAATACAAGAAGAGATGAATATACACCTAGCAGTGTTTTTCTATGGCACATTATTGGTCATGTTTTTGGTCTGTTGTCTTTATTACCATTACATGATGTGTAGCATAAAGTGAGTGACATAAGGGTAGAGAAGGCTTAGGAGAGGGACAACAGGCTTATGACAAGCAGAACAAGGTTACCTAAATATGTTATAGCAGTGGGGATAAATATCACTTCAAATACTCATTTTTAGCCAGTATTCAAAATAACTCCATGGAAAATTATAACTCTGGGAATTTTTAATATGTGTGTGATTAAATATATCATAAACATATATCCTCACATGGAAATTATGACAGATGGGGGCGTAGCCAGGACGGCAAGCAGCTAGAAGCACAAAACTGTAGTTCTGCCTCTTTTCAGTTATTCTGACAGGAATGTTTAGTTTTATGGTTAAGAATATTTCTTTTCATCAAAAATAGAATGTTGAAATTAAGAAGGAAAACCAAGTTTTTGAGATTATTCTGTGTTTTAATCCTGTCAGAAGATCTTCAGTTAGTTCCAGATATGAGTCACTCAAAAGCTTCTCCTCAGGAAAATGTGATGAAGAAAGAATTACAGTCCATTATTACAAGTATCCAAGACTTTTCAGTCAAAATGGACAAGTGAGAAGCAAAATGGATAATATAAAACAAGATAGCAAAAAACAACCAGATTTACTTAATGAAGTGATAAAGAAACATTCAGATCACATTACATCTATAGAAGAAACAGTAAATTATATTGATGGGAGACTGACTGAAAATGAAAACCAGGAGAAAAACATTAGAATTTGTGGAGTGCCAGAGAAAGAAGAAGGTAACAGTATGATAAACTTTCTAAATAACTGGTTACCAAAAACTTTAAACCAGTCAGAATCACCCTCATTTGGACTAATGAGAGCTCACAGATATCTCTTAAATACTTCTTCTATAATTGTTAAATTCCTCTCTACCTAGGATAAAGACTTGGTATTAAAAACAACTTGGTCAAACTCCCCAATAAAATAATCAGGAAAAAGTATCAGATCTGATAATGATTATACTTCTTCGGCTTCAGTGATTTCTAAAAGAAAAGCCTGCATTCTTTTAATTAAAAATGTAAATATGTCAAACATTAAGGTACAACTAGTCTTCCCTGCTAAAATCAAGATTTCTCTTACTGAAGGACAAAAAAACTTTAACACGCTTAATGAAGCTCTGGACTTTGTACAGAAAAATAAACTTTTGGACAGGTTTTCAACTAGTTTAAAAAGACTAGCAACCAAAAATGGATGGACAATTAAAGATAAAAACAGTAAAATGTTAAAAGAAAAGTAATATTTCTATATACTTTGTTTTTTTTGTTATGCTTTTATTTTGAAGCAATGCCTTAAGCATCTTTCCATAGAATGTCACTACCCTAAAGTAAAATATTTTTATTTATTTAAATGCATAAACATAACAATACAAATAATAATTCTCTTTATTTAATTTCTCCAAATCTTTTGGGTTTCAAACACCATGATGGGACTGGACTCCATTCCTAAGTCAAAGTACTATTAAAGTTCATGAAATTAATATTGTTTCACTCTTTGATGTCAGCTAGTAGTGCTCTTTGCAGCACCTGCAATGTGCCTAGTAATGACTCCTTCTGTGATTCATATGGAGTTACATGTATTGGTAACATCTAAATATGATTGTAAACTCTTTTTATAAGACCCATTACTCCTACTACTATTGGAACTATCTGGGTATTTTCTTCCACACTGCTCTTGTTTCTGCCTGCATATCCTGATATTTTATGACTTTGTGCCTCTCTGTATGCAGGACACTATAGTCACTGGGTGTGGTGATTTCAATGATCAATGCTACTTTTGTCTTCTTTTCCTGGACCACTATATCTGTTTTTCTAGTATTTGTCTTTTGAACTGTTTTCAATGGATGATCCCATGTGATGTAGACTTCGTAATTTTCTATGATTCTTTGTGGCTGATATTTCCTGTGTTTTTCAGCTACTTCAATACCATGTTTGCACAATCCCCAGTGCAACAGTCTTGCCATATTAATTTGCCTTTCAATATACAGACTTCTGCCATTAGCATGTCGCAACCACCAATGGGGTATGCAACTGTTTCCAATTCTGTTTTACAAAACCTACATTTGTCTGTTTCTTCCACATGTTCAATGGACTTTATAAACCAACGTGTACATAGTCCACTATCTTGGGCCACCAATATTAACCTTTCATATCTTGGTTTAAATTTGCCTCTCCTTAACCATTCCTGCGTTCATCCCTGATCAACATGAGGTTCTTCCAGAAGTTTTCTATACTTGCAGCTATATTTATGCTTTTTCCACATTTCTTGCCTTCTCATTTCGTCCTTCGCCTTATATTCTTTCTTTTGTTCTTTGGCATATTCAGTTGCTGCCTGATTTTTATCTACTTCTGGTTTGAATTCTATTCCTGCTTGACGCCAATATGCTTTTGCTAGCCTAAGCAGAGAAGTCATCTTAGATTTATTCTCCTCATGTTTCAAAACTTTCACTATGTTTGGGTCTTGTGAGGTCAGCAGATATGTGTGGAGTCCCATGATTGCAGATCTATAGTTGCAATTTCAAGGAGGCCCATTCCTCTTTCAGAACGGGCAATATATAATCTTGGTATGGACTGATTTTTATAAATCATTTGGTGAGCATGAAGCATCCTTCTTTGTTTTCCTATCTAATCTATCCAGCATGTTTTAGGGCCAGTCAATCACTGCAAAACTAAGTTAGGGCAAGAAGAGCAAATTGATTTATAGCTTGGATTTTGTTCCTAGATGCCAACACTGTTTTCAGGATTAATTTAAGTCTTCTAAAGTACTCCTTACTAAGTTTCATTTGCATTTGTTCATGTTGTATTGTTGATCCTTCATCAATTCCCAAATATTTATACACTCCCTCTTGCTCAAGTTTTATTATATTACATTCTTGTCCCAAACTGATGTCTTCTGGGTGCTGTAGTTTTCCTGCTTTAGAGGTTGCTTTTGCACATTTATCAACACCAAATGACATTCTTATATCATCTGAAAATGTCTTAACTTGCAGTTGTGCTTTCAGTTCCTCATCTGATGAGCTATACAGTTTTAAGTAATTGACAAAGAGAGAATAAAAAGTCTTTGCACTTTGTTTTTTTTCTTGGAACCAAGTTATAGCCAGAACCTAAACTATTAAGTAAGCAGCTTAATGGATTAAGGGCAAGGCAGATTAGCAGCAGTGACAGAGAGTCACCCTGGAATATCCCCCTTTGGATTTTTATCCCTGGAATAGTAAGTTGTCCTTTATCATGGCTTAATTGCAAAGTGGTCTGCCACTGTTTTATGGTCACTGTAATGTAGTCAATCAGTGTAGGGTGTAGGTTATACATTTTTAAGCACTCTTTTATCCATGAATTTGGGATACTCTCAAATGCATTTTTGTAGTGAAGCCATCCCATACTTAAGTTCTTCCCCTTTTTACAGTTGTCCACTATGACTTTATTTAACAACAAATGATCCTTTGTTCCATATGGCTTTCCTTTATTGCCCTTTTATTCTATCGTCATAATTGAGTTTTCTTTTAACTGACTATAAACTCTGTTGGCATCAATTCCATTGTATAGTTTATATGTCGTCAGAAGGCAAGTTATTGGTCTATAATTTTTAGGGTAGCTTGCAGGTTCACTCTTAAGTAGGAGCATTGTTTTCCCTGTTATTAGTAAGGGTGGTGTCTGTTCAGGGTGAGCATATATATAATTCTTACTCATGGCTAAATCTTCATGCAAAGATGTTAATACTTTTAACTAGAAGTTAGGTACTGTATCTAGGCCTGGGGTTTTCCAAGTAGAGGTTCTTCTTAACTTTGTTTCAATCTGTCCATTTGCTACTTCATCCCATTTCATATCCTGTACCTTTAAACTTCTTATTTTTTCTTTTACTTCTTTTATCCAGTTAGCATCTTTGTTATGTCCCACAGGGTCTTCATAGATACTTCTCTAAAATGTATCTATTTCTTCTTTTTTTGGTGGTCTTTCAATTCCTTTTGCCTTATTTCTCAATTCTATATAAAACTTTTTTGGGTCATCAATAAATTTCTTATTTTGTACTTTTCCTTTATATTTGCTATATATCTTATAAGTTTTTCCACCTGTGCTGAGATTTTTAGTTTATTACTTGTGATAGTGCATGATAGATCCTGATCTGTTCCAATACTGCACATTGCTTTTATCACATTAATCTTTCTGAGTATGTTTGTTGATCTGTTCCCTCTTCTATACTCTTTTAATAGTGACACTTCTTGTCTTAGTTTCTTTACAGTTTTCTCTATTCGATACTTCCATGATGGTATTCGATTTCTCCCCTTTCTCTCCCTCACTACCCGGTGTTCTTGTGGTAAAACTTTATCAGTTATTAATTTAGCTGCACAGTAATATATCCTGTTTACTTCTGTTATATCACATCACTCTCTATGGATAGTCCTACTTACTGTGTTCATTTGATTTATCAAATGTCTGACTTTTTGGATTTTTTGACATTCTGCAGTCTATTTCTTTCACTGATATTAATATGTCTATCTCTGTTAAGTCAAGCAACTCTTCTCTTAGCTCAGTTTCTTTTAGACTGAGGGCACATTTTTTTGTTTTCCATTTCCTGTGGGCATTCTATAGAGAGTTCTAGTGCATCTTCCTGTGGCACATTCTCTTCAATTTCATCCTGTGTCATCCATTTCTCTATCACATGGGAACTCACTGGTCTATCACTCCTTAACATTAACTGCTTCAGAGATTCCACAGTTTCCTGTTCCTCTCCTTGCTGTACAGCTTCAAGTGAATGTTTATACTGCTTTTCTGCGGAAGGCTCCAAAATATCTTCATATGGCACCTGACCGGTTGCTTACCATTCCACTGGTTTCCCCTTAATTTGGAGTTCCATTGTTCTGTCCTGTTGTGGTGCTTTTTGAATTAGATTTTCTACACTGAATCCTTCACTTTAGAGGTACGTCATGACCTCAGTTTCTATTTCTTTAACTTCTCCATTTCTGAGCTGTTTTTCTACATTTCCTCTTTGCCTTCTTAATTTTTGTATCATAATGTTTTCCATGTCTGAATTCCTTTGCCTGTATTTCTCTTCAAATATCTTTGCTGCTGCTCTTTTTGTATTGATTAGTTCTGCTTTCTCCTTTGCTTAGATATTACACCATATTAAATCTGTTTTTCTTTCCCATGTCCATATGTCTTCTTCAGATGTCTCCTAATCTTGCTGTTTCTCCTTACTTTGGGAACTTGCTCCATCATGCTGTGATGTAACCTGTGTTAGACCTTCTATATCAAATCTTTCATTTTGCAGTCATTCCCTAACTTCAACTTCTATTTTTTTTAACTTCTACTTTACAGTATAAACATATTAATGTTGAATCATGCTATTTTTTTCTATTTTTTTGGGTGATGGTGAAAATTAGAATAATACATATTAAGTTATTTCAATAATAGCCCCATATTTAATAGCTAATTAAATAGATAAACTTGTCAATAGTGTAATATATTACTTAATTTGGATTAGTAGAAAAATTAGAAAACTAAAAGTGGATCTTAATTAAACTACAATGTTTGAGTTTAGATGTTTCTTAAGTATACAGTAATAATGATTAGTATAGCAATTTATAGTAAAGTGGCTTATTTCTCTTCTTTTTCTCTTTCTATACTTCTTCCAGTTGTTTCTTGTTTTGTCTCTTTTCACTGTCTTCATTTAATTAGTAACTAATTAAAACATGGACTTGGTTGTGAAGGTGGGAGGGTGTTTATATGAATTACTGATGACTAGACTGCTTTAAGTGAATGTTTCAATATAAATCTTAGTATCTTGTTTGCACTAAAATTCATTAGATATGTTTTTTTTAAACAGTATGGCTTGCCTGAAGCAGTGGCAAGCTTTTTTTTACTTTAAAAAACAACTGGAAACAGTATTTCCTGTTCAAAAGAATTTATGTACATTTTTAGTTGCTTTAGAAAGAGCTGCGAGCTGAATTTGTATAGTGAAGGTTTGCAGAGACATCATCAGTGTGTGGAGACAGCAATAAGTACAGCTTTACGTTTGAACCTACAGGAAGTGCACATTATGGAATGCTGAGATGGTAAAGTAAGGAAATGAAGTGAAAAGAAGCAAAAATGCTGTATATGTAAGTTAAATTACTGAGATGATATTTATTTCTAACATACAATGCTAAAGTACAAATTTCTCCACATGATAGGATTACAAAAATATGGTCTTTTCATGAAAGCAAGCATTAGAACTAATTGCTTTATAGTAAATATTACAGTCTCATGAAAATGAAGATTATTTTTTTACACTGTAAAGTAAAATTGTTTAAATGTGAAATTAATAAACTGCATTATTTGATAAACGTATATAAAAATCTATTATTATTAAAGTAATAGTATACTATTAATTATGAAAACAGATATAATTTTGAGGAAGTAGGAACACTTTGATTGTTGGATAGAGTATTGAGAGTCATTGAATTCCCCAAATAATATGTTTGAGGAGGATGCAGACTTTAGTTAGAACAAATATCAGTACTAACTGCCTTATAAATAGTGTTTGGCCACATGAAAAGAGATAAGTTGTGTCTGTTGTTGTGATGTAAAATACGTATAGGATGAAGTCAGAAAACTAGACATATGCAGTTAAAATATACATATATAAAATATACTGCTGTCAAGGCAGAGGTGCACTTTTTGTCTTTAAAAGCATATAATATTCTGAAGAGTTATGGCAACAAGAATAGAAAACCATTAACATTTTCTTTTAAAAATATTGGATCTTGTATACTGTGTCAGAAGAATTATATTCTTTATGTAAATGTCCTAAGTGTAACAGACTTAGATACACTGCCAAGTTCAAATTATTATAATTTGTTTACATCAATTTATTAAGAAATATATTTTGCTTAAATCCTTTTGAGTGGTTGAAGTATGTCATATTGAAATGTTTCAAAATGCATTACTATCAATGTTATAGAATATCAAACTTATTTTGTGCCTATAATCTATACTTCTTCCCAATGGGATACTTTGATTGTAAAATATATTAAGCATTAAATTGATCAAACTTAAATAAGCTCCTCATTGTGAAGTTGAAGTCACAATAGAATGATAGATAATTAAAAGACTGGCAAAATGGACCATAAAATAACATAACAAACTATATAAAATATTGCTTTGGACACTTGAATTTATTACCTGCTGTCTCAATTTACATACTGAATTAATATGAGAAAGTCTGAAACAGTTTCCTTTAAAAAATATTATGATATCATATTAGTGAATTACATTTTACATATATAACAGGGTTTAAATTTAAGTATGACAGTACCCAGCTGTAAAACTTTTATCTTTGCATTTGAAAAAGATGTGTGTGTGTGTGTGTATGTGTGTGTGTGTGTGCGTGTGTGTTATTTCGAACTGTAACATAAACTAGTTTAAAACAGTGACATTGTTTAAAGATGAACATATATTTAAAATTAACAGATAATGTTATCTTATAGAATTACTATATTATACATAGTGTTAACATTTAGACATTATACTGAAGTTTTATTTGCATAAGGGATTATATTAGGAGAGAACTTTTATTTCACTGTATATTGATAAATTAGCTTTAGAGGTAGTAGCAATAAACTGGAATTGGGTAGAAATAGGGTGATGGTAGAAAATGGTTTATATGATTAGTTCATCAAACCAGGAATATTTTATTCCTTGTTAGGAAGTGTAAATATTTTAATATTAGTTTATTAATATGTTAATGATTTTGTAAATAACAGAAGTTGTTAAAATTAAATATAACTTTCTGATTGAAAACTATAATTTAACTTTTTTAAAACTGCTTTATTTTTAAGATGTCACTTTGTAAATGTATTTCATTGGAGATTAATGGTCTTAATAACCCAATGAAGAGAGGTGGCTTACTCAAATATCTAAAAATAAAGCCCATATTGTTTTCTTACAAGAAACACATTTGTTGAAAAAAGATGTAAGTAGGCTTTCATTTAAAGATTACTCAGTAGTTGTAGACTCACATTATAATTCAAAAGGAGAGGCACACTTTTACTCTGTAAGAAATCATTGACTATATCTAGAGTAGTCAATACTATGATAAAAATGGTATGATGGGATTGGTAGTAGATGAAATTAATATGAAGTATTCCATGTTTGTGAATGTTTGTTGGACACCTGGAATTGGTTCTAAGGCATTAAAGAAGTATCTTGATATTATACATTTATATTCAAAAGGAGAAATTATATTGGCTGATGATTTTAATTGCATTTTATCAGAAAGAGATACCACCAAAGATAGAAAACCTAGAACATCTGTCACTGACAAACAAATTATTTCATAAATATAATAAATCTAAGATTATATATATATATATATATATATATATATATATATATATATAATTTAAAACTGTCAAATTCTCTTACTTACAATTATTATTTGTTTTATTTGGAATGCAAACAAATATAAAGTTTTTACTTCTAATGGCATATATTCCAACATAGACGAAGTATTAACAATTTCATGTCTTTGACTGATCACAATGCTATTACTTTTAATTTAAATACAAACTCCAATAGTTTAATCTATTGGCAAATAATTCCAGCTTATATTACAACAATTAAAGGATATAAAGAATGGTTTGTAAAGGAGTTATATTAATTTATGTAGTTTAATAACAATGGTGAAGTTACTGATGTTATTTTATAGGCTACATTAAAAGCATACTTATACAGTAGAATTAAATGTTGCTATCTTTACAAAAGAAAAGAGTGGGATAAAGAACTAAATGTTTTGCAAACATTGATAAATTAAAGTCAAGCTTAAAATCAAATGATAAGGCTGCAAATTCTGAAGTGAAAGTATTAAATCAGAAATACATAGAAATGCTAAATCATAAAATTTCAATAAACATGGAAAAGCTTAAATTAGAATAATACGCTATTAACCCCCAAAACTTATGTAGATTACCCATTAGATCAAAAAGGTTAAATAACATAAAGCATATTACAAATTACATAACGTCAATAATAGCAATAAAGAAGCAACTGATATAAAAGATATATTAGACACTTTTAGGAAACACGATGAATTAATTAATAATAGTAAATCAACTTTAGAGAATGATTTAACTGATAGCTTCTTTCATTCAGTACACAGAGGTGTGGGTAGAGATCTCAACCAATTTTCAGATTCAGTTATTTCTTACAGGACATATGGCCAATTGTGTATTTACCATTCTCCTGTGTTATTTTCATTGCAATGCTTCATTTCTGCCAGGACCATCCTTCCTGCAAAGTGTGGAGACATCTGCACATGGTAAGCAAATGTTTATTTTCTTATTAATGGCCATTCTTTAGATATATACTTATTTGTATGTGTGAGGAGGGTATAATGAGTGTCTGTATTGATGTACCATCTGTACCATCTGTGACTGTGTGACCAGTGTCACCTTATCATATAAACTGGTTTAATATTTAGTCTAGTAATAATTTCATTCTTGTGTTTGCTGTTTATTATCAAAGGTGACCCTGTCAGTGGAAGTGTACAACTCCTACCACTTGATGTCAGACTATTGGTAGGCTCTAATGATGATGGTGGTCAAACAGAGGTAGAGTTGGGGGGTACAGAGGTAGCATCTGACACTGAAATTGTGACTCTGCCATCCTCTCTATTTCCTTTAGACACAGGCAGTATGCCTACGCATACCCATTCCACTGAGCCCTCAGATATCGAACAGGTTGAGGGTGACAGATTTGATCAGGGTAGTGTGGTTACTGTGGCTCCAATAATGGATGATTCTGGCCATAGCCAAAGTGTGGGTGAGGTGCCACACAGAAGAGTGGGTCATGTGTGCTCAGAGGTGGCCTGTTGTCCACCCTCCACCTGATCCTAGTGTGTCATTACATGCCACTCGTATGCATAAGGCTGTCATGGAGGCACAGGCACATTCCAGAAGTACCTCTTAGGACATGCTTAGGGTTCTAGATGTGGTACAAGCTGACATGCATGACTGCATCTGCCATGTGACTGATTCAATGGATCAGATAAATGATGCAATAGAATAGGCAGTGTTTGTGACGGAACATCTGCTGGGAGGGAAACAACATCCATGTGGCCATAGGTCAGCATCATTATCTGCTGTTAGCTAACATGGCCATGCATGATCCCGCTCTCATAGTGCCACTACTTCCACTGTTCCATAAATGATTGAGGTATCCACACCCAGATGTAGTAGGCCATGGGTCATGGACCTGGGCGTAGTCATGAGGAGAGCTCATCCAGCAGATATTGCTCATGTTTGAGTAGCACCAGCACATCTGACTGTGGGCATGGAAGTGCCAGTGCAACTCTTGGCAGAGTCAGTTCTCATGGTCGGGTGTGACAGTAATGAAATGATAAGTCTACTATGCACAGCTCACACATGCCCAGCATGCCAGTGCATAGGGCTAGCACAGAGCTTAGTTATTATACCAATACACCTGAATATTTATAGAAACATTCAGAAGGTGTTAACAGATATTCCTCCACAGGTCTTAGAGGTAAAGAAATGTGGTTTGTAGCTGTATGAAGGATATACTAATGCACCGTGTAAAACCGTTCCACTGTCCAACCCCATATGCCTGCAAATATCAGCAGAATACGTGCATACACCATGCCTGCTTCCCGATACATATCTCTCAAGTGTCATGCTGTCATGGCTAGTGATCACTGCTGCCAATCACCTTGGACACAGGTAGAAATCCAGGTGAATTATGCTAGTAGCAGACTCACACAAGATCATTGCAGGGTAACCCTTCTATGTCAAGTATGTAACCCTGACATGTACAAGCCCCCTCCAGTAAAGTAGCCACAGTGTAGCCAGTCTGCCCCATACCATTAAAGATTGACAGTCTAACAGGTATGTATGTGCCACAGAAGCAATGGGTCATAGGTAGATGTAAAATTAGGGCATACCTGTAGAGTATTGAACAGTACTGTTGTGAAAAATAGAAGCCAATACAGTTGTTAATGAACTTTCTATTCTCTGCCCCCACCTGTCATCTGCATCTAAAATTATTGTTCATATACTACGGGTATATTGTTCTCAAAAACTATTGTTGGTACATGTTCTATTATTGCTCAAATATTTCATTGGTTGCATATTAACATACCTTGTTCAAATACCATTATTGGTGGCCTACTGCTGTCAATGTAACTTGTATCCCATTAAAATGCTTACTGTTGTTCTATTTATGCATGTGTCCTGTTTGTTATGCAACTGTTTCATATATGTTGGTTTGTGTTAATGGGAACACCCACTCATGCTGTTATAACTAATTTTGAAATGTGTTGTTCAAGAGTAACCAATATATCCTGGAAAACCACAACACCATAACACATTTGGGAAGGCCGATCCTGGCAGATCCACCTGTCCCACCCCATCTGGCCATGGCATTAGGCTCCACACATCTAGGACCCAACCCAGAACATCCTCCTCTGCTCTGCTGGTCCTGCACCACCTTCAGGTGTAACCACCTCAAGGGAAGGAGTCCCTTCCCTTGGGTGCAGGCACCCAATGACAGTTCAGGGGTATGGTGCACAGTGTCATCTGCTCAGAGTTGGGTTGGCAGCTGTGCCAGATGAAGGGTCACCTGGCACACCTGGAGGAGCAGGCTTCCCCTTTTGTTCAGCCCCCAGGACAGCCACCTTTGGGGCCATGAAGGTGCAGTGGTGACTGCCCATGGGTGGGGACCTCAGTCCCACTGTATCCATTTGGGGGCTCATGGGCCTCTGATTCCCAACCACCCTCCCCATCCAAGGTGTTTACCCCCCTCATGTGTTATATACCACCCCTGTCTGCTGTCTTATGTGTCTTGTCTGTCTTCAAATGCTACCCAACCTACCTCCCCAAACATATACAGCCCTACTCCAGCATCCCACTCTCACATAAAAAAGGGCATCTGTCCCATAAAAAAATAATTGCTCCATACATAGCTCTACATTTCACCCAAATGTACAGTGAAATTAATCAATCTACCCACAAATTATTCTCTGAATGTCTGTCACCAACACCTACCCCTGTAGGGTGTGGCTATAAATTCCAAATTCTACACGTTATCCACAGCTGTTGCTGCATAAGAAATGTCCTTTCCTAAACACGTCCTGTACATACATAGCTGGTTTTCCTAAAGTTTTACCCTCTGCTTGCCCCCATTTCACCACTTTCCTATCACCCTTTTTCTTTTCTTTAATTAAAATTAGCGCGGGTGTAAGCGGAATAAGCAGTGCTAAGTGAAGCTAAGAGAGTTTAACCATCTCTTAGTATCACTTGGCTCTGCACAAAACTGTGCAAACCTGCCTAAAACTGCTTAAAAGTATCTTAATCACTCTGTATCCATCAGCGCTTGTTCTGCACAGCAACAAAATAATCAGCCCTGCCAAGTCTCAAACCTGGGATGCTATGCACTACAATCACAGCAATATACCACTTCAACATCTGAGGTGTGGGAATCTGTAAGGCTTTTACAAACATATCATGCATTCTGGTCATTTAACATTAATGGAAAAAGTCATAATAGGTTTATAGGTTCATAGGTGTGTACTAGGCTAATGGCCCTGGAGCCTTTACAAGCCTAGCCCATAGATATGCCATGGAATTGTGCCACTCCACGTTAGTTCCCAGTGCCTCTATCACGTAGAACCACTGGAGTGATCTTCAGGGTGAACTTTCTATTACCCATCCACTCATCAAGATTTCTCTTGAAGAGAAACAGCAAGGTACTCTGCTTGACATGTATGGGAAGTCTATTCCAGAGCATAGGCAGTTTCTAGGTAAGGAATCTGTCCCTCCAGCATGTTCTGTTGATTGTGGTAATGAGGTTGAGGTCTCTGGAGCATATGGTCCAGAGGGACTGGGATTTCATTAGATGTAGCATTTCTAACAGAGCTGGGGTAGACATGGCTTTGCAAGTCAAGCAAAGATCACCTCTAAGAAGGTGATATGAGACAGAGAATAGCTGGAGTCTTTTGAGTCTGTCTGTGTAGGTCATGTGTTTAATGCCTAGGATCCTCTTCATAAGGTACTTATGTGTCCTCTCCAGCTGTTGCAAGTGTCTAGTGAGGTACATGCCAAATGGGGCATTACTCTCAATGATTGGTCTAATGAGGGAAGAGTAGAGAGAGATGATGACCTCTTTCTTCCTGGATGCAAAATCCTTGGTAATGAGATGTGCCATATAGAAGGACTTTCTGACCCCAGTGACAATGTGGTGTTCGAAGGGGAGGTTGCTGTAAACCTGCATCCCCAGATCCCTTATAACACCTTCAGTGTTCAGTGGGCTTCTATCGATCTGATAATTAGTGGGAACAGAGTTGCTACCAAAGGAGACGACAACACATTTTTTGGCATTAAGCTTAAAGCCATGGTTTTGACACCAGTCATTGGACTCAGTGAGGCCTTTCTGTAGGATTTCTGCATCACTTGGGAGTTAATAATGGCGTGTGTGTGTGTGTGTGTGTGTGTGTGTGTGTGTGTGTGTGTGTGTGTGTGTGTGTGTGTATGTGTGTGAGTGAGTGTGTGTGATACCCCAGTTACTTATACCTGCTGTTCAGAATTACCAGCCCTTTAAGTTTCAGTGTTCCTATCTTTTTTGGAAATGCATGGTAACAAAAAAAACCCACTATTTTAGCAACTTTTTAAGATTATACAAGCAATATTTAAAATGTCCCTGGTTTTGGGCCTTTGCCCCTCCCAAATAAATTTTGCCTTTTTCCAGATTTCTTCTGCTGTAAAACTGAGCAACTTAGTTGCGTCAAGTAGATGGTGCAGGGGTAGTGTTCTTACCTGACAACAAAAAGTGCTCTGGTTTGATTCTTGGCTGGGGTGCTTTCTTTGAGGAGTCTGTGTTTATGTGGGTTCCCAGTGGGTGCTCTGGTTTTCTCCCATAGGTTCATAGGTTCGTACTAGGCTATCTGCCCTAGGGCATTTATAAGCCTAGCCAGAGTGTGTGTGGCTTTCACCACCCCTTAGCATGAGAATACTACGCCCTTTTAGGGTTTAGTTTACTGTGCCTCTGTCTAGTAGTGACACAGAGATGACCCCCGGGGTAAACCTACGATCTCCCATCCACTCGTCAAGATTTCTCTTGAATAGAGTTAGTGAGGGGCTCTGCCTAACATGGATTGGGATTCTGTTCCAGAGTGTAGGGAGCCTCTGGGTTATGAATCTGTCCCTCCAGCACGTCCTATTTATTTCTGTGTTGAGGTTTAAGTCTCTCGCTCTCGTGGCTCTGATGGATTTGGATTTTCTGAGGTGGAGCATGTCCATTAATTCCGGATTGGACATGGCCTTGTACATCAGGCACAGATCACCTCTGAGTAGGCGGTATGCGACTGAATATAGCTGGAGTTTTTTCAGTCGGGCAGCATATGACATATGTTTAAGACCCTTTATCCTCTTGGTGAGGAACTTTTGGGGTCTTTCCAACTGCTGCAGGTGTCGGGTAAGATACATCCCAAATGGGGCATTGTACTCAATCATTGGCCTGATAAGAGAAGAGTACAGGGGCACAATGACCTCTCTTGATCTAGATGTGAAACCCTTCATGATAAGGTGGGCAATATAGAAGGTCTTCCTAACCACTTTGGCAATGTGAGTGTCAAATGAGAGGTTACTGTCAACCTGGGTCCCTAGGTCCCTGATTACCTCTTCCGTACTTAATGGATTACCACCTATGTGGTAATTTGTGGGTACCTTGTTTTTCCCAAAGGGTATGACTATACATTTTTTGGCATTCAGCTTAAGGCCATGGCTCTGGCACCAATTATCCGTTTCTATGAGGCCTCTCTGAAGGATGTTTGTGTCCGCTGGAGTATCAATTATGGCGCCCAGTTTGCAGTCATCTGCGAACTTTGTCAGCCACAATCCGCCTATGTTTGACTGTACCTCGGAAAAATAAATGCCGAACAAGAGGGATCCCAGGACTGAGCCCTGTGGGACACCGCTTGTGACTGGCTTAGAGTCTGACATAGCTCCAGCAACTCTGACCCTGTGGGTTCTGTCCTTGAGCCAGTTTGCAACCCATCTTGTGACATATGGGTTTACATTTAAGCTGGTGAGTTTGTCTATGATGCCCGAGTCGGGTATTGTGTCAAAAGCTTTTTCAAGGTCAAGGTAGGCTGTGTGAACTGCCTTACCCTCATCAATGGCCTTAGTGACTGTTTCAAAAAATCGACCAAGTTCAAAAGGCAGGATCTGCCCTTGACAAAGCCAAATTGGGTAGGATCCAATGTCTGTAGGTCCCCAATGTCTTTGTTTATGAGTTCTATAATGATCCTCTCCATAGCTTTGCAGACTAGGCTCGTCAAGCTTATGGGGCGGTAATTTCCAGGGTCCGTAGAAGCACCGCCTTTGTGAAGTGGGACCACTGTTGCCGTACGCCACTCTTTGGGTATGTATCCTGTAGTAAGGCTACGATTAAACAGCAGCCTTATGTGTGGGTTTAGTTCCTCTTGGAGTTCATGTAGTACACAGCCCGGGACACCGTCCGGTCCCATTGATGCTGTGTTTTTAGCTTTAGAGAGGGCGGCTCTCACCTGGGCATCTGAGATGTTAGGGAGGCTACACTGTGCTGGGGTAGTTATTTCTCCTTTTGGGGGGGGGGGGGGAATTTGCACTGAACCTGTCTGCCAGAATGTTGGCAATGTCAGTGGGTTCAGTGTATTTTGTGTCATTTTGGACTAACTCTGAGCATATCTGGGAGTTTCCACCCAGGTTTCTAACATAGCTAAAGAAGGCCTTGTGATTGTCTTTTGTGTCTTTTGCGATTTTTCTCTCAAAGTTGGCCTTGGATGATTTTATGAGTGATCGTAGTCTTTTGCTAGTACTGATCAGAGATGCCTTCCCTTTTAGGGATTTTGCTCTGTCATGTAGTAGCTTCCTCCTCCTGTTGTAAAGTTTGTTTATGGCTGGGGTCCACCAGACCGGCGCCTGCCTTTGGGGAATGGGTCTTGGTTTTATTTGGGATTGCATGATCCATGCATTCTTGAAGGTGCCGTAGAAGGCATTTGCAAAGGATTCAGCAGTGTGGGTTGTGGTTTCCACTGGCCCAGGGGCCTTGAAGGATACCACTTCAGTCTTAAGAAGTGTGAAGTTGGCTTTTGAGAAGTTCTTCACTGTGGTCTTTGTGCAGGGGTGGGGGATGTGGATTTCCAGTGAGATTAATTTTTGGTCTGATCTTACCAAAGAGGGATATACTTCCGGTGTGGAGCATTTTGTCCCCATGTTTGTGATGATCAGGTCTAGTATATTGTCTCCTCTTGTGGGAATGGTGACTAGTTGCTCCATTGCATTTGAGTTCATGAATTCTAGGAACCTTTGGGCTAGGGCGTTGTGGCTTGAGTAATGTTCCCAGTCTATGTTTGGGTAGTTGAAGTCTCCCAATATGATGGTATTTGGAGAGACATTCATACTCTCCAGTGTCTTCAGGAAGGCTGTGTGGGGTTCCTGAGTTTGAGAGGGTGGTCTGTAGCATGCTACAAACTGTAAGGCAGTTTTGCCTATGGTTAGTTGCACCTGGATGGTCTTCGATGCTTACAAAAGCATGTGTCTGGAGCATTTCTCCCTGGGCCTCTGCTGAAAATTGGCTTTGTTCCAAGTCAGACTTTCCTAGTAAACAAATGTTACATAAATAAGACATTTTACAAGGATCTGAGAGCTTCCGGGGAAGAGAAGTTTACTGCTGCTTATTCTAAGCCGGTTTGCATTGTTAGTAGCACAACAGGTAGTAGCCTTACTTTTGATGCAGAAGGCTGTGGGTTCTACTCCCACAGTATGCAGATGGATCTTTGATACTGTAGTTTGGTGTATCTTAAAGGGAGTGGATGCTGCAGTGCTGCGAATGTCCTCCTTTGGAAAAGTTACCTAGTAACTATGAATCTGTTATCAGTTTGCCATCCATTCCCTATTGCAATATTACTAGCTTATCATTTTTTAATGCAACATAGGCAATTTATTCTTCAAGGGCAACAGCCACTTTATTTGTAGATGAAACAATTTAATATAAAATTGTTTCCTAGCATCAGCCTCTTCATTAGTTAGAGATGCCTTTAATGTGGAATTATTTAGATGACTTACTTCTGCAGACATTTTGCATATTTACTGATATTGGTGGATTGCAATGACAGAAGTTTGAGTGGCCTTTTATGGTTGAAATGTTCTGAAATGGTTTGTCATTATTGGTTCATACATTTTGTTTCATTGCTTACTAGAAGACTATTCAAAACTACAAATTTAAAACACATTATAACAACTGGTGCTGCATTATACAACAAATATAATTTAATATAATCAGGAAGGTGAATCAAATAATGCATACATGTATGCATGGCCCTAAAAATGTGTTTGAAAACAGCCCAGAGGAAAGAGTGAATGGCTCAAAATCATGGGCAAATGTTAAGCTTTACTCTTGTTACCAAAGCAATGGATGATGGTAAAACAGTTCACACCACATTACCTTGACCTGACCAAGCCTTTTGACATAAATCCCCTACTCAGGTGTAGTACAAAAGATACATAATGTAGGAACAAACATTTACATCACTAGCTGGATTGCCAACTTGCTCACAGAATGCAGATCAAAATAGGGAAGAGACCAGTCACCAATGGAGTCCCCTAGGGTTTGGCGCTGAGACTTTTTCTGTTTGGCATATGCATCTCAAAAGTAAAATGAAATACCAAAGGGGTTTGGCCGGCTAAGTTTGAGATGACTGCAAGCTAGGAGCAGTTATTGAATCTCCAAATGACTTAACCATCATGCAGGAAGGTTTGTCCCAGATAATAGCTGGTGTCAAAATCATGACAATGCCTTCTGAGAACTGATCCAATTGTTTGGCATTTGGGAACTTGTGTGTACAGTGACCTAACTTTTGACTAGCATGTGCCCAGAGTCATAAGAAAGCCTTTCTATATTTCACAGGTTATAAACAAATTGTGACTAGATCTAAAGATGTTGTCCCCCTTTACAAAGCTCTTATTAGGTCAATAATTTTGTATAATGCCCTCTTTGGCATGTAGCTGTCCAGCCTCATGCAATGATTGGAATACCTTCAGGGATACCTTACTAAAAGGATACAAGTCCTAAACAATAGGTCTTGCATGGACAACCTCAAAAATTTATTACTGTACTCAGTATCCTGCAAAGTGCTTAGAGATGACATGTCTGGCATACAAGGCATCCTCTGACCTAATACAGATGGACCTACTGAACATCAGCAAGTCAAATGGCATCTGAAATACTCAGTCCAGGTATCTAAACTGAATGTTGTGGAGAGGTGCATATATATCACAGAGGCTACCACTGTTCTAGAACAGACTATCCGAAAAATAAAACAAAGCTCATCTGTCCATATTCAAATGCAGCTTGGATCTAAAGATGGGTAATAGAAAATGTACTCCAGGATTGCCCCTCATGCCACTAATGGATAGAGGCAGTTCCTAAATGCTGCATCCCTTACATGGGTCCCCTCAAATTATCTATGGTATGATCACAGTTATTCTCACTAGGGCTAATATACAATTATCAGTCAAGTGATAGGTAAGACCAATCAGAAAATGTTAATTCAGGCACCAAAAGGGAATTGGCTAAGCTTAAAATGTCCTCAGAGTGAACCTATATTGTGGTAGTAAATAGTTTTA
Source organism: Protopterus annectens (assembly GCF_019279795.1). Classification (NCBI taxonomy): domain Eukaryota; kingdom Metazoa; phylum Chordata; order Ceratodontiformes; family Protopteridae; genus Protopterus; species Protopterus annectens. Next base: position 1,724,832,000 of record NC_056743.1, on the reverse strand, counting down.
AAAAATTGCCCTTTTTAGAGCACTAAGTGCCCCTCTCACCCTCCACTCCCCCATCTTCAACAGCTTCCAGCACCTATGATTCATTGCATGCATGTTCTAATGTCACTGTAATCAACTGTAAAACTGTAATAACTGTAGAATGCAAAAGTAATTGCTTGAAAAATGTATTGCACAACTCACAGTATGGTTCAAGGCTGTCTCCAGGCCACTTTCAGTCACATAATGCCCCCCCCCCCCACTCCAGGAACAGAAAGTATATGGGTGAGGTAGCCCACTTTATGGGTAGATATTGTGTCTATACTTCACAGATACTTAGCAGCAATACCAGTAAAATGTTAAGCAGGATTGCGGTTTCATGACAAAATGTGTCTTAATACTTGCAGTAGGGCTGTACTCATTGCATGCCTGTTCTAAGTTGTTGCAGTCAATTGTTACATTATTTGCAGATGTTCCCTGCAGTCACAGCTTTTGGGTTCTACTCCCATGTCTGCCAACTAAGACATGATGGCTGTCTAGTCTACTTAATATACACAAACATAACTCTCAACTGTCACAAGTTTTCATAATGTAATTACAACCACCCACTCTGTCTGGTCCATGACTAGCAGATAAATGATTACCTGGAATGCAATGTATTGTCAAATCCGTTTACAGAAAACCTTGGTATTCATGTACATGCACATTATGTGAAACAGTTCCATGTGGTTGTGTATCTACATTTCTTAGTGCTTGGCCCACATTGTCCCATGATAACACCTTGAGAGGTATGTACATGCTATATCATCTATAGAGGAACTGTAGTCACTGTACTCACAACTGGCACTGCACACCTGTAGAACTATGTATTAGGGGTCTTTTTAGGGATATCATCTGTGACATCACTAGTGGTATTTTTTTCTCTCTCTCCTCACCCCTTATCTTTTTGAATGTATTATTGCTATTTATTATTATGATTTAATATTAATATATTTTGTTAAAATAACTATATTTTGTTAAACTTCAACTTATTATTATTTATTATTATGATTTCATATTAATATATTTTATTAAACTAACTGTTTTGTTGGCCTTATGGGTTATTTCATACTGGCTTGCTGTTAACATACTTACTGTTATGTTACTTAATGTTGTGTTCCACATAATATACCTTAATATGTATTTGGATTAATGAATCTCATGTTCCATTATATTAATACTAACATTAGTTTGGTTATTACTTACCTTAACTTATTGTTATAACTAATTCACTATAGTGTGTCAAGGGGGTTCCTATTATGTTGTCGAAACTATAAAACTTCGAACACTACAAGATCGAACTTGTATGTTCGAAGTTTTATCATTTCGAGCAACGAAAAAAAAAATAATAAACAACAAACAGAAACCAACTCTTGTAACTCTGAGATCGCACTACAGTGTGGTAAAGGGAAATCTTTCCTTTCTGCACTGTATTGCGATCTCGAAGTTGGTATATTTAAAGAGTGGGGGTGGGGGTGCATGGGGGCTTGCCCCCCTGCTTGCAAGACTTTATTTCTTTCTTTCTTTTTTTTTTTACTTAATCGAAGTTCTGAAACTTCAAAAATAAGGTTTCAACCTTAAGGTGTTCGGAGTTTCAGAACTTTGATAATGTAATAGGAACCCCGTCAAGGTAGGCCAGTTCATGGTGATCCTCCTACCTTACCTCCTCTGACCATGGCACCCAGACCAGTGGTGTTCCCTCTGCTGCCCCTGCATTACCTGTGGCATCAGGTAGTTCTGCCCAATGGAACAGGGACGGGCCCCCCCTCTGGGACCAGTGGTGGAGGGGGAGGTGTTTCCCATGATAAACTGCCGGTTTTGGTGCACAGGATCATGTACCATGGGTTTGGATGATGCCTGCACCAGATGGAGTGCATGTTGGCCACATGGTGGTGGTGCAGGCTTGCCCTGGAACCCAGCCTGGACCACTACCATGCCGGGGCAGTGATGAAGCAGTGTCAACAGTCCTATGGGTGAGGACATGAGTCATGCTGCTCCTTTGTGCACCTGTCCAAAAAAGAAAATGTCATCCCATACATAGCTCTCCATTTTGTACACATGTCCACTGGACACACATAATTGGTCCAATTGGCTTGACAATGCAGTTATGTTATCCTCACCCGTCTCTCTGGGGGTGAGAGTACAAATTCATCTACAAATTCTGCCAAAATGTACAGTTGTTGCTGTACAAGAAATAGATAGCTATGGTCCTTTCCTACACCCTTCCTGTACATACCTACCTGCATTTAAATATGTTTTTCCCCCTGCTTGCACCCCATTTCACCACTTTCCTATCTCCCCATTTTTTCTTTCCTTTAAAGATTTTTTTGAGTGATGCTGCTCAACATGGCATGTCACACAGCATTGCTGAGCTCAGAATGGAGCTATATTGATATATGTGTTTTAAATGATACTAAACACCTGTCTCTTATTTTGAACCCAAGATCATCGCACCTGCAGACCACTGCATTAATCTGCCATGCCACACAGCTGTTAATCAAAACAGGTGGTTTAAGCAAAATATAATAACTGCAAGTTACAGTCATTAAGAGAGTTTAAGCAGAGATGCATGACGCAATGCTTCACGCAAACTTGCTGAAAGAGTAATGGAAAAAATTAGAGTGTAACTTGGAATCTGGTGCAAGAGTATACCACTAGAAATCCAGACATGGAATAATGGATGCAAGTGACATCTCTGATAGCAGGCAAATGTGCAAGTTTATCAGCAACATTTCTAAATAAATCTGCTTAAACATTAATAGCAAAATACATGATCAGCTGGGACTCACCATATAAAGCCATTCACATAATGATGGATGTCAGGCCATACATTAATATGCATTCACAGAGGATTTTAGCTCTGGTAATGCAAATGAGGCCCACTAATATTAGAGTGCAGCACACAATCTGTTCATTATAACATTACAGATTAGCAAAGCTGCACAACTTACATACATATATGAAACCCCTGCTGGTAACAAGGACTGCCAGCATGCACATTCCAAATGAGTACCAGACTGTAATACATGGCCTGACAGTTGTCCAAATGGTTGACTTAATATTATATTTACCCCCTATGTTGTGCAAGGACACAACAGACATGTTGCCTAGTACTCTGTTAGTGATACTGTTCCCTAATATACTTACCTTAAAAACATGCCTTAATTTGAGTGAAATGGGTACGTTCACTCTGGGTCTGCCTCTACAACAAGGCTGATACAGCTGCCATAGTTACTCCTTCAGCTTGGTCTCCTCCAAAGTGTTCACATTCTCTGCCTATGCTTATTGGCTGCAGCAGCAGCTGCAGCCTATAGCACACACATCTGTATGCAAAAGTAGCTGCTACAGACCTAGCCTCTGTGATGACATAGTCTCTTCACCCCAGTAATGTCCAGAACAACATATCAGGAAGGGCTTCTAATCTGCATGAAGCCTTATATCCTGTTCAGTGGTTGCATGTCATTGGCTGATGATACTACAAATCAGCTGTCTTGGCTGCAATTAGCATTTCAGAACCACGGATTGGTTAAGAGGCAATCACCTGGTAATGAAAAGCATGTTAAAAAGCAAATAGCTGACAATGGAGAACCAGTCTGTATGAGACTTTCTTCACACAGTAAACACTTTGCCAAAACTTTATATATCTGCACATATCAACAAAGGAGTACTGTGCTCCATCAGGTATGTAACCTTATTGTTTACAACATGATTCATATGTGTGAATATACTTGGGGGGAATGGGGATTACAGCAGTAAGCCTTTCTTTGAACTGTAATGATGAGGTAATTGATCTCCAGATTTGTTACGCTTACTGAGGATGTACAATGCATCAAACATGGAATGTTTTTTCTCAACGTTGCATGCTGGTCTTGTGGGAATATCTCTTTATAGTGGTTGTAATAGTACGCTGCTATGTGTTTGGCACTGTTTTTTCACATATTATCAGGGGGGGTACCTCTAGGGGACACAGTACAATGAAATCCTGTGCTGGGTGTGTGATCATACAGCAGTATCTGTCAAGGCACAAACAGGAATAGCTGACTATATAGTATCTTAGTTCTATCCATATGCTTAGTATGTCTGCACACTGTGGAATATATGTGTGATCAAGCAGTGGATACTGCCAGTTGTTATGTTCTTGTTGTATCTCCACATTGTTTACTTCCACGTATGTGATCATGACATGTGATCCCATTTTTGTTGTCTTTCAGGGAACATGTATCCCAGATGCCTTGCCTCTTTCATGGATGTGGAGAATGATATAATACTGGAAGGCCTCCATCAACACCATGAATTACTGCCCAGGGGAAGGCAAAACAGGGAACAGCAGGCAGCACTATGGATTGACCTTGTCTGTGGCATGAATGCTCTAGGTCATCAGAGCAGGACATATGTACAGATTTGACACCGTGCAACAGACATGATTAATGCTGCATGCAGAAGAGCAGCAGATGTATCCAGGGATTGTGGTGTCACTGGTGGAGGGCCTGCAATAGAACAACCACTCTCTGCCACGGAGGAATTCCTGATGAACCGAGCAACACATGACAGCTCACAGGCATCCATCACATGGTACAGCATGGATGTGGATGCCACAGTTGCCATGGCAGAGAAGTGTCCAGGTAAGCTTAGTTTGATCAGCATTGTAATACAGTACATTTAGTGTGTCATGTACATACTGCTACATGGGTGTCCGGTCTTTGTTTTTTTGAGAGGAGAGGTTTAACTGCAGTTTGAATCATGTGTTCAGATTTTGAACAAAATAACAACACAGCAGCTATTTTAAATTTGAGAAATAGGGATGTATTACCTTGTTACATTGCAACATGCAGTGGTACTTACATTACTTCCCCTCAACTTTTTACAGGTCCATCAGGTATTGGACAAGGCAGTGGTCCTGCTCCTGGTAAGCACAACACTATTTTGTTACATATGTAGATTTACAGCAATGTATTCCCCAAAGTGTCATCCCAGGCTTGCTGCCTGTATTGCTGTACTGTCAGCATGATTTCCAACTTCACAGATATTTTCTGACTGTACACCCATTAGAGTCATACCAGTGCCTTGTATGTGTGATGACATTGATAGATATGACAGTATTGTCAGGACATTACAGATTGTCATATGTGTCACCTGTCCAGAGTCTTCACAGATGTCAACAGTGTACCTCATTGTTGCTGAAGAAATTGCTGTGTAAAGAGCTTTTATTTACAAGTAACTACAGATGTTTGTGGGAAAAGTAGTGTTCTCATGTCCTATTATATGAGGTTAGGTTTTAAACAAGTCTGTATTAGTGACAACAGTGTATAGAGCTTTACATATATTGCAACATAGTACTGCAGATCATAATAGTGCAGGTATTAATGTATTGATTTTCCTTTTCTTATCACAGGTGATCAGGTGGGTTGGTCTCTGTCCCCTTACACAACCTGATGTCAGTGTCTATTCCAATTCTGATGCTGATGGTGGCCAAAGTTAGTTGTGGGGGTTTCAGGGGCTGAATTTGTCCAAGAAGTTGACATCCCTCTTCTGCCCTCATTGTCATCGCACACAGTCAGTATACCTACAAATACCCAGTCCCTGGAGGGCACAAATATTGGACAGCCAGAGGTTGGGGACATTGAACAGGAATGTGTGGCAACTAAGGATCTAGTGAGTGTAGAAACTGGCCTTAGCCAAAGAGCTGATGAGGTTCCATACAGGCGGATCGATAGGGGGTGCTTGTAGGATGCCTGCTGTCCTTCCACCACCTGTTGCAGGTGTCACATCACAGGTCACTCGACATATGTTTCGGGCCATCATGGAGGCACAGGCACATTCTGAAAGGAACTCCAAATGTATGCTCAGGGTTATGAATGCAGCACAGTCTGATATCCACCCTGGATTGGTTCAGTGATGCAGTGGAAAGAAGGTGGTCCAAGACACATCGCAGAATATCTGTCTTGGAACACACATTGTCTGTGCTGGAACATCTGGTTGGAGTTGAGCATTGAACTTGTGGATGTAGGTCAGCAACCCCATCTGCTGAGAGTCCTCGTGGTCATGCACAGTCACACTCCTGTAGTGGCAGTATATCCAGTGCTACAGAGTGGAGTGTGCTATCCACACCAAGATATGGCAGACCATGGGCTCATGGTCCTGGGTGCTTGCATGCTGTACACAGTCCAAGCAAATAGCAGTCACCATCAGGTAGTAGCACCACTTCTGACCTTGGCCATGGAGGTGCCAGTGCAATTCCGGGCAGAACCAGTTCTCATGTTCAGGGGTGGGGATGTGAACTGTCAGATCTATCATGCATGGTTCAAAGTTGTCCAACATACACACATGTAGGGCTAGCACTAAGCTTGACTGTGTTCATGCGCACACTCACACACCACTGTCAAATTCACGTCACCTATAGACACACATGGCACATTTCCATGGTCCATCTTGCATGCTTGCCTTCCTGACTCACACACATGCTTTTAACGTCTTAGGTCACCCTAGGCCTCCTGCACCCCCACATAGCACCCTGTACAAATGATGGTACCTGTGCCATATCCCTGTCATCCTCATTATTGATACAGGGAAATGAAATTATGTGTCTGATGCACAGGATGACTATATAAATTAATATGTAATTGTGTAATGCAGTGTTGCTTTGCCATGCCACTTGTACTGATTACTAACAAAGACTGTATGCAGACATTTGTAATGAGTAAGCCACATAATTTTGTGTACCTTATGTTATATGATGCTGGAATGGCTGTATACTTACACAATGAAAGGTGTGTCATGGACTTGTTTATGTTTCAGTTTCAGCTGTCTGTAGGGGACACCTGTGGATACACAGCATCAATAAACCCGTAGACATCACAGCACATGATGGAATGTCAGCACAGATGAAATATGTCTTCATCAAGGTACACCACTATAGGTGCATGGCTCCATAGGTCCATATGTGTGTAATAGGCTAACAAGGACAATGGCATCATCCAGCCTACTCATGCATCCCTATTTATTTTATTTATTTATTTGCAGTTTGTTTGCCAGGATGGTACATTGGGCCAAGAAGAACCCGTTTTCAATGGAGTCCTGGGGAGAAAAGCTCCATAATAACAAAAATGTTATAATCAAGTAATTGTATCACAGTAAATACAGAAGTACAAATAAAATCACAGTATTTAAAAATACAAACAAAGTTAAGAAAAATGAGAATTGTAAACTTTTGCTACTACTTTACAAGGGAAAGAAACAGGAGTTTGAAGTACATGAGATGATTGAGGTATAGAGAGGAGAAGAGATTATGTGGGATGGGAGCAGGAGCATTCCCAGAGAGATGTTAGATGTAAGTGGAGTGAGGTCTTGAAGGAAGAGTGACTAGAGATGGTACGGATGGGTGGTGGTAGGGAGTTCCACTGCCAAGCACGGGCAAAGGATAGTATATTTTTGCCAGGGGGACGGGTGGGTTTATGCAGTTCTATCAAGTTTTGATTGTTGGATCTTAAGGATCTTTCTGGAAGGTGCATTTTAAAGGAGGAGGATAGGATGGGACAGAGGGAGGGGCTAAAAATGAGTTTGTAAACATGAGTGAGTTGAGTGTAGGTGAGATAATTGGGTAGCTCTAACCAATTTAGTTTGTGAAGGGCAATACAGTGATGGGTAGAAGATTTGTGGCTACTGGCTAACTTGGCAATCTTATTATAGCAGGAGGAGATTTTTCACTTAAGTGAGGATTGTAGGTTGGTTAGGAGTGGGGCACCATATAGGAGGGAAGGGATGAGGAATGTGGTAGAGAGAGTGGACTTAGTAGAGGAAGTGAGATAGTGACAATGGTGGTAGAGCATAGCAAGTTTCTTGTGTTTTTTTATGTTTATTTGTAGGTGGGAGTTGAATTTAAGCTGGTCATCAATGAGGACACCTAATAGTTTGGCATCAGTTACTATTTCGAGAGGTGTATTGTTGTGGCTGGTGACAGAGAATGAGTTTTTATCAATAGAGGTTGTTTTAGAAAGGGTAAATAACATAAGTTTTGTTTTTGAGGCATTGAGTGCTAGGTGATTGTCTCTCATCCAGTGTTCAGTGGTAGGGAAAGCATCCTGGGTTAGTTTTAAGAGAGTGGGGATAGAGGTGGCAGAACAGATTATAGTTGAATCATCGGCGTATTGGATAAGGTTTGTGTTAGGATTGAGCAGTGGAAATCATTTATGAAAATATTAAACAGAAGGGGACCCAGTATGAAGTCTTGTGGTACTCCTGTGGGAGTGTTGAGGAATGGGGAGGTGGCTTTTTTCCATTTAACTGCTTGTTGCCTATTTGAGAGGTAACTGGAGAACCAATTGAGAGAGGAAATGGATAGGTTTAGATTAGGGAGTTTAGTTAAGAGAAGGTTGTGTGAGGTGGTATTGAAGGCCTTAGAGAGGTCCAGTAGGAGGATAGATACAGTACAGCCAGAGTCACAGCCTTTGTTAACAGTTTCTAGGAAGGAAAGAAGAGCAGTGGTACTGCTGTGGCCTGGTCTGAAACCATGCTGTGTGGGAGTTAGTAAGTGGATGTCTATAAGATAGGGTAGGAGTTGTAGATGGATCCATTTTTCAAGTACTTTGGAGATGGGGGAATAAGATGATGATTGGATGGAAATTTGTGATATTATTGTTGTTGCCCCCTTTGTGAAGGGGTAAGACGAAGGCCAATTTCCAAAGTTGGGGAACATAGCCTTCTTGGATAGAGCGATTGATTAAAATGGAGATGGGAAAGGCAATGGCTTCGGTGGCTATGCTAAGAAAATAAGAGGGGATGTTGTCGGGGGCACTGGAGCAAGGTTTCAGTTTCTGGAGAAGTTTTTTATGGTGGATGTGGGCATGGGCTTTAGAGAAAAAGGAGAGTATTGAGGGGTAGAGGTATTTAAGAGTGAAGGGGAAGGGGAGGATAGGGGAGGAGGTGAAGTAGTAGGGGGACTAGTATTGTCAGTTAAGGATGAGGTAAATTTGCTAACTGAGTTGATGAAGAAAGAGTTGAATTGTGTGGCCCTAATCTATGAAAAGGTCCGATATCCTTGATAAGTGTCACCAGGGTTTCAGGAGCTAACACATGTACAAGCTGTGGTGATGGAGATAAGCCACCTACAAATTTCCTGTGTCCATTACAAACATTTGTCCTACACCAGTTATGAATGTCTTGTTCTGTATACCACTGTGTAACATACACATGATGTGTTGTACAGCAGATGTGTGCTTCACATGCATGGGGGGCCTGTTGCATATAAGGTGTAATATCTGTGTTATATACCTGTCTCTCCACCATGTACTATTAATACTACAGTGATAGTGTAGGTGTGTAAAACAGGTACAATGTGTTAGTCCTGTCTTGGATGCATAGGTGGTACACAGTGGGATCTGACAACTCCCTGTATGGCAGCCATACACATCCCCTCCAAAACATGTAGGACACAGACTACACATGTACACTTTTGACATGGACTGCATAGGATATGTTATCTACAGTGTGTATTGGTTTACCATGGAACCTGTGTGGCTGCTACAGTTGTAAGATATGCCTGTGTAGTGAAATAGGAAAGGTGCCATTGCACTCAATGATAGGTGTGAGTGCCAAATTCAGTATAATAATGACAGTCTGGGATTTACATGCTATATATTTCTGTATAGGTTGTAGAAAATTGAATGCATCCCCACATCTTACTGGCCAGTGGCAGTCAAAGGCTACATTGCTCTCTGTTTCCATAATTCCATGAGTAATGGCTCAACTGTGTGTGGTGTACAGACACTATCATATTTTCCATTGGTGGATGATTTCCCAAAGCATAGCATTGTGCAGTTGTTGGTATTTACTTTTTGTCAGTGGATCTGACAACAACTGTATGTGTGACACTTGCCTATCCACCAGCTGACATACCACTCTGTAAATAACCTACACAGTTTTCAGCAAGGTCTAATGGCCTAATATTGTCAAACACCTTGTCAGGCCATGGTAGTCATATTCCCCTCATCCATTGCACAGTTTAACACTCAACGAGGCCCACTGGTTAGGGTAGGTAGACACGATCTGGCCTTGAGCAAAACAAATGGTGTGTGGCCCAGTGTCAGTAGGTGTATGACATTGTTACTGCTTGTATCCATGCTAACTCCTTTCATGGAGTTTCATATCACATGATTCAGAGATCTGGGAACATTGCTTGGCACTGCATGCTTGTTGTCCTTTGTGCAAGTAAGTATTGCAGTTACTTCTATCATGTTCCAAGAAGGGAGTTATCCAAGGTGTCTGTACAGAGCACAGACAAACATGTTTGGGAAGTGTACCATGTATACCCCGTGAAGGTAAGGTGGGGGATTTACACAGGTATTCTGCAGTTGGACACTACCCAAGTGGTGTGCACTGAAGTACACAATTACCTTGTGAAAACTATGGAGAGCATGTCCATGGAATTGCTGGTGCCAGGAAACTACTAATGCTGGTCTCACCAAAAACACACTCACATAGGATACCATGCTCCAATACATTTTCTGTCATCACACGCAAAATGGTACAATGACACTCGTGATGAGAAGCAGGACACAGCCTGTTTGTTCATCTACACAGCTGTCCCACATCACAAAAGGCTCTGTAGGTTTCACATACCCTTCTCCAGGTAGATGCCCTGATTAGCAACCTGGGCACTCAGTTGGCTTTTATATGTATTATGCCTACTATTCCATGGTTGGTCATATGTCACTAGGGAACTGACAAGATTTTGATTAGGAGCACTGCTGCAGCATCACAATATAATGTGCAATGTCCAGTGACATAGATGTCAAGACTTGCTGAAATAAGCAACACAGTAGTGGTGATCCATCATAGGTGACAATTTCACAGCAAATCATGTATCCTGCCCTTCAACAGATTAATGGTAGATATCTGCATGACATGGCTGTGAGGCTTACTGCAGTGGACTGGTCACCTTTGGCCAATGTATGTCCACCTGCCACATGTCCTAGGCATGACATACTGTACAGTTATGTAGCTGAAACACATGTCTGTGTTCCCTCATCATGTTGCACAACAACCAATGTGATGTCTGGTTGCTTGACAGCCATTGTACTCTTGCAAGGCCAATGTAATGTCAGCAAAGTTGAACAAGTCCTGCGTGCATCCATGGCCATCCACACCTTCACTGCAAGGAGTGCCTACAAACACTGTTTATCAGACTGTGAACCATAAGGGTGTGGCACCATGACCCTAACTTTGCAGGACCTGCTGATGAGATGTGGAAAGTGTCCCTAGCCCACTACTCCTAAAACACACAAACACAACATGTGACAGATGTGACTGCATTTCAAACCTGGCTTTCATGGTGTCTCCAATTACATATTTCAATGAGCATTTTGCCAACATGCACAGCTCACATCCTGTACCACCTACACCTACATCACACACACCTGCATGTGTGTAGCTCTTTACTAGATGTATTCCCAAATAGCAGACACCTCAGGAAATCCTGCCTCTGGACAGCACAGTACACATAATACTACATGCACCACTCTCTCACTGGTCAAAAACCTGAGGCAAAACACAAAATCACACCTTTTAGTCATAGGTGATTACATCATGGGACATATTGATGTCTGTGTCAGCAGGCTACATATGGGAAAGATCACAGTTAGCGGTCTGTGGGTTGACACAATATGCCATACCGCACATTGCCACAAATTAAGGCATATCAGTTAACATAATGTTGACATCATAGTTCCTACAGGTGTGTACAACTAGGGATATATGTCACTGGAATGTATGCAGACACATGAATGAGCTTAGCCAGTCTGTCTCTCTCACAGGTATGTGCATACCTTTCAGCTGCAGTTGACCCTCACCTAGGGTGATGGCTCCATATAATGGAAATTGATGGAATTCAATAATTGCCTTAGCATGTGGTGGCATTGTAATGGGATCTACTACATGTCTGCCTGGGATGCCTTGCTCAACAGACATCAATGCTTCACCAGCGATGGTCTTCATCTCTCATCCCTGAGATTTGGAGTACTGGCCAAGGCTGCCGACACTCCCACAATGCAACTTATATGCACTGTCTGGAGGGAACTCTTTGCAATGAGAACTCCATCTTTGTACAACATCATGGTTATGCTGTTACACACTGGGAAAGACAACACTGAACCCCACTCTGTGGAAGATGTCCCCACCTTGGAATATGCAGACGTGTGCAGCCAAGGACACTGGGTGCAAGGCTGTAATCAGCACCACAGCCATACCAGACTACATGTCCTTCCACATGTTCAGACCTGAAAATAACAGTGTGCAAGGTAATGTAAGTGGTGTATACCTACTCATTAAGGATAGATACACATCCAGATTTAATGAAACACTGTGATTTCCTGGAGACACAGCAGGTGGTATTCACTACCGGATGGCACATAATCAAGCAATTGCCGGCTACAGGAGCAGCTCTATGAATCCTGACACTTGTTGTGCATATTTGTATGTATGTGTGTCTATCAAGATATATCATTATACCATGGTTTGGGGTGGCATTATGTGACCACCAACTGTGTTGTTTAGTCATGCTGCAGCTCACTTGCCCAAAGGTTAGTCCATGTCTTTAACTACAATGCCTTGGATCAGTGCTGTGACATCCCCACAAGGGAACCCAATGTAATGCATCATGTGTTTATCAATGTGGGTGACCACTACAGTCCCCCCATGTGAGGTCCTCTCTGGTGGGATCTGACCACAGATTAGTTTCATGAAAACTACCAGAACTGCTTGCAGATGATACAGACATATATTTCAACAAAGCAATTTATTACTTCCTTTGAGATGGTTTACATAGCTCGACTGCATCTCCCTCCTCAGATGGGACAGGCAAGTATGAAGAGCTCTACACCCATGCATTATGCAAGCAGCATTAGAACTGCATGGACTCAGCTGTACCTGTCAGGTTCTACACAAGTTCCTCACAGCACAGCAAACCTGCATGGGGGGCCTGTTGCTACTGCACAGTAAACCTGCCTGGTGGACAACTGTCATTAGCAGGCTGGACAATAAGAGGTAGACATTGCTGTGTGACAGTTGGTGTAAGGGTGCCACCCTAAAATGGAGGCACAACCTCCTCAGCTAAAACAAATTCATAGTTTTATTATGACGTCGTGTAGACATAGTAAGTGACAAAATTAGCCAACCACACAAAGCAGACCCACAATGCACAGTGTAGTTACATGTGTAACCTCAAAGGACAGACCCATATTGTCGGTGAACTCGTACATAATGATGCCACATATAATAGGTCTGTCCTCATACATAACTTATAGTTCCACAGGTTCTGCATGAACTTCACTCCCCTGTCTGCACCACATGTGCCACATGACATTCCTACAACCTGTCCTATACCTTCCATATATACAGAGCAGGTCATAACTAGCCTCTCTATGTGGGATACACAGCAGCTATTGGACATGCTAACATCCCAGGCTGCATCCTACATGGGATATGACAAGGACTACTAACACCATTGGGAAAACCTTGCAATCATATTGAAACCACTGGCTGCACTCCAGCTGACTGGACAACAGCAAGTGTTATACCCTTGCAGAGAGTTGGTGCATCCACTGACCACCAGAACTATAGACCTCTTTGCCTGAGTGGCCATATCTACATGCTCATAGGGCCAATCATCACAGGGCTGATTAGCACACACATATATGTGATCTACACATAGCTGACTGTACACAGTTTGGATATCTGATAGGGGGTCATGACTGTTAAACATGGGCATTTACGAGGTAGTCACCAAGGGCCTGGGTGAAGGGACATCAAGGCATAAATCCCCTGAACTTAGCCAAGCTGTCTGACTGTATCCCCCACTCAAGCATCATTTACAAAAGCATCCACTGTAATATAATTGTAGGGTTCACTAAGTGGTCCATTAATGGCACACATCCTCAACATAGGGACATCTGCCTCCAACAGCTGATCTGTGAGCAGCAGTGTTCAGCAGGGCTCAGTCCTGGGTCCTCTACTTCTTGAAATCCATTTAACCATAATACAAATAAATACTGAATGTCTGTGGCCAACAATGTTGGCTGATGCCTGCAAACTGTGAGCACTCATAGAATCTGTGAGTTGTGGTGATATCCTACAAGAGGGTATCGATGAGAAAATGCCTGTTGACATACTAATGGCCATAACCTCCTTGCAGATATATATGTGGTATCATTTCCATCACTAACACCTATGTACCTGGTAAATAGCACATCAGTCACAACATGTGAGGTACATACTCAAGGGTGATACAACTGAGCACACAAGCCTGGCCACACACATCTACACCTATTGTGCCTGAGATCACCATGTCTCCCAGTGGTATGATGGGAATCATATGTCATAAATGAGAGCACAGTCTGCCGTAATTGACATACTCATAACCTCCATGTACTCTTCCCTCAGCATACCAATATCTGAGTGCAATGGCCAATTGGTAATGTACTTTCACAAACACTACTGGCAATTGCACACAACAGTATGGTCCCTCACAAGGGAACTTCACGTCTTCAGTATCTGTTTAATGGGAATCATCTGAAATCAGTGTCATTGTAGCCTGTGGCATATAGACTATTCAGAGGAGATGTCTGCCTTGCATATGGGCCAGTATGTGACCCTGCCTGATTGTAAATACTGCACATCTGTACGTGGCATGGTACATGGATTAATCACTCTAAGGACATTAACCTAGTATGTGACGTTAATAATACATACTGGTGGGAGAGATCTGTCTAGCAGACTTTAACACACTTTTGAAACAGAATCCTGCCTAATGGCAAACAAAGCACCTCAGTGCACCTCATCACATGCCATCTGTATGATTACCTGGGTGACCATCATTTCACCACAGGACTTTTTTATTTTATTATATTTTCAGTTTGATTACCAGGGAAGTCCACTGGGCTAGAACGTGCCCATTTTCAGTGGAGGCCTGGGGAGAAAAGCTCCATAAGCAACACGAATACAATAAAGGTTACATAATGCAAAAGGTAAAATACATATATAAATTCATACAATCAGGAAAAGCAAATTCATAAATTGTACATTATAAACGCAATTAAAGACAATAGATAACACAGTTTACAAGTATTTACATTCAGAGCAACAAGTTTCATCTGTCTGAAAAATAAGCA
Organism: Protopterus annectens; assembly: GCF_019279795.1. Classification (NCBI taxonomy): domain Eukaryota; kingdom Metazoa; phylum Chordata; order Ceratodontiformes; family Protopteridae; genus Protopterus; species Protopterus annectens. The sequence goes on along the minus strand of NC_056743.1, from coordinate 1,724,816,827 downwards.
TCTGAGGTTACTTGATATTTACAATATTTACATAGAGAGAGAAATTGCTTAATCTGAGGATGTTAACTTAGGTTTGTTTAAGGATAATCGAAAAATAAAAGTTATAGGGTAGCGTGGAGCAAGGAGTATGGTGAGCTCAAAAGGGAAATTTCTTTGAATTTATGTAGGGTGAAAGCAGGAACATTTACGTTTAGTAGACAGGTATGAGAAAATTTGGGTCTTGAAGGATTCAGAGTTAGGTATAGTCCTAAGTGAAGGAGGGAGTGAGTTCCATTTTTTTGCCTAGAGTGAAAGAGAGAAGGAGTTGGCCTGCAGGACATTTGGGTTTGTGGATAGAGATTAAATGTTGGTGTTCAGATCTCAGAGATCTATTTGGGAGGTATGGGGGAAGGATGTTTGTTAAGACTGGGCATTTATCTGGGTAGAATATTAATTTGTGAGTGGTGGTTAGTTGGAGATAGTCTAGGTGGTTAGAGAGTTCGAGCCAGTTCAGAGATTGTAGGATAAGGCAGTGGTGAGTAGAGGTTTTGGATTTAGGTGCAAATTTTGAGATCTTATTATAGCAAATTTCAAGTTTAGAGGTGTTGGAAGAAGACAGATTAGTTAGAAGAGGGGCTCCATATAGTAAAGAAGGTAGGAGGTAGGTAGTTGCTATAATATGCCTGGAGGAGTTGGAGAGAAAGCGGTTATTCCTATAGAGCATACCTAGCTTTTGGTGGGTTTTCTTTATGTTTTGTTGTACGTGGATATCAAATTTAAGGTGTTCGTCTATGGTAATGCCAAGGAGTTTTGCAGAAGGGACCACTTCTATAGCAGTGTTGGTTTGGCTTAGGACTTTGAAAGCATTTTTGTCGAAAGAGAAAGCCCTGGAGGGAGGCAAAAGAAATATTTTAGATTTATTAGAGTTGAGAGAGAGAGATGGTTTTGGTGCATCCAGTTCTCAGTAGTGGAAAAAGCTATTTGGGTTTTAGTCAATAGTTCAGGCAGGTTAGAGGTGGCACAGACTAAGGTAGAGTCATCAGCGTATTGGATAACTGTAGTGTTAGGGATGACAGTGTGAAGGTTATTTATGAAGATGTTGAAAAGCATGGGTCCGAGGATGGACCGCTGGGGAACACCGGTGGGTGTTGGCAAGAAGGAGGAGGTAGAGTTCTTCCATCTGACAACTTGAGATCTGTCTGATAGGTAACTGGAGAACCAGGATAGAGTATCAGGGGAGAGATGAAGGTTGGTGAGATGAAAGAAAAGGTGCTTGTGGGAGATGGTCTCAAAAGCTTTAGAAAGATCTAGAAGTACTGTGGATACTAGTAATCCAGAATCCCGGGCTCGATTTACTGTTTCTAGGAAGGATAGTAAGGCAGTGATGGTGCTGTGGCCAGGGCGGAAGCCATGTTGGGTGGGTGTTATGAGGTGGTTCTGAGTTAAGAAAGGCACAAGTTGGTGGTGGACACATTTTTCTAGAATTTTTGATATTGGTGAGAGTAGGGCAATTGGGTGGAAGTTGGAGATATACTTCTGCCTGGGTCCCTCTTGGACTGGGACAATATGTGCTGATCATGTAAATAAGGGTATAACCTTGTCTAGGATTGTGAGGTCTGTATGGTCATTATGTTAGTTAAGTTCAAACATACTATGGTTCCATAAGCTCATGTAAAATGCTCTAACAGCCACACACACAAACATGGCTACATTGATGATAGCACCACTTCCAATTACTGCTTACAGGACACAGCACACACATTGTGTAAGCATGTAGTTTACAACACTTACCTATCTAATGGTGCACACTACAGATCACAGTACATGATGCATGCAACACACCGTATGTCTGCTATTACTATCTCTTTAGGACATATTATGCTTGATGACATCAGCAGGCCTAATTGTGGTCAGGCATTTGGAGGCCCACTTCACCTGCTACAAATAAAATACTGCAAAACCCTGCTGCTTTCTAAATTACTCAGGTGATCATATTTACATTGTATGGATATACAGACACACACACACACACACACACACACACACACACACACACACACACACACACACACACACACACACACACACACACAGTGGCCTTGAGTGAGATTAGAACCCCTACCTACCTAGTCATACACACTAAGAAATCACAGTACTTACTGCATGCATCACAGTTTAAGCCTGATATTACAATGGCAGCTGGTAGTCTTAAGGTAAATGACATCATCAGGCCTTATAGAAGTGGGCAGTTACGAAGCCAGCAGCAACTTTCAGGGCCAAAAAGTGCATACCATTATTTGATAGCCAATGACGGATTCTTTGTTGTTTTGCAGGGGGATACATGTGCACCTACACGGTGGCCTGGAGTGAGATTAGAAGTCCTACCTATCTAGTTTTACACACTATAGATCACAACACTTATCACATACACCAGAGCTGACATTTGTTTTATATATGATTGCCAGCAAAATACTTGTAGATTACTCAAACTAGGCTTATGTTGAACAGCATCTGTGGCCTGCAGAGTGATATTGCTTCATGCTCTTATCTGCATCTAGTATACTAGCAGTCAGATAACTGTTATTTATCCTAGCTATGTATCTACAGTTACTAGTATGGCCATATGTAGCTGTTTGCACTTGGATAGGCAAGCCTGTGGGCAGGAACAATGTGCCCTGTCCATGAGTGCATAGACAACAGTATACATTACACCACCTGCTCACCTGTTGCTGTTTGAGTGGTGACATCCAGTAGGCACAGTGATCTGTAGGTAAGTGCATTATGTACTGTTAAGTCCTTAGTTTTTGTCCTTTGAGCAGCATTATAGATGAGTGATAGTGCAGCTTTACTCACCATTATTAGGGTATGTAGGACAATACAGATATCCACACACATATTTAATTATATAACAGGGGGTGTATATATAAATGTAGCTGCGTATGTGCATGATATATATATATATATATATATATATATATATATATATATATATATATATATATATATATATATATGATGTCACTTTGAAACCTCGACACTCATATTATCGCGCCTGAAAATCTCAAGACCAAATTACCATAACAATGGAATCCCAAATAGCAGATTTCACACATGGTAAGTAAATGTTTGGCCAACTGGAACCCACACCGAGGACAACATGTTCTGTTCTCCACCATAGTGCGATCCTGGAGTTGGTATATTTAGTTGGGAGGTGTGGGGAACACAGCCCCCACATGGGAGGTGTGGGGAGCACAGACCCCCACATGGGGGGTGTGGGGAGTAGCCCTCCGCCTAGGTGGGTTTTACTTACATCGGGGTGAAGTTCGGTGTAAGTTGGCCAAGCATTTACTTACCATGTCTGAACTCTGCCATTCGTGATTCTGTTGTTTCGGTATTTTGGTCTTGATATTTTCAGGCTCGATAGCATGAGTGTCGATATTTCAGAGTGAAACCATATTTTATATATATATATATATATATATATATATATATATATATATATATATATATATATATATATATATACATATATATATATATATACATATAGGTATATATGTATTTGTAAATACATAGAAATAGATATAATATCTGTATGAGAAACAGATAGTGACAGACGGATATGTACACATATATGTATGTATGTATACACATACATATATATATTTTATATATATATATATATATATATATATATAATAGGTCATTTTGGTGAAGGAGCAACAGAACTGTTCTCAGTTTAACTAAGTATATGAACATGTCCAGTGTGATTGTTAGTGACTCCAGCCCACACCTACCTGTACTCTAGTCCCTGATTTTTTGTGTTACAGACAATGACATCTGTCCCTGTTTTGCAGTACTGAACTTCACTCAAAATGTCCATGGCATTCTCCAGCTATCTGATGTAATTAATATGTGACAACAGAGGGCAATAATATTACACCACATACAGACTGACAGTCCGTAACTAAAAAAAAAAAACATAATACTATCTCACATCCAAAAGACATGGACAATTCCAGATTAAAACCATCAGCATCATCACACAAACTAACTCCCACAGTCCACTGAGTCAAACAAGCCATCAGATAGAGAGGATTCATTTATGACACAATCAACAGAATACATATGTACATTGTTATTCCTGCATTAAGGGAGACATACAAATGTATGATCAATTTCTATGTTACTTCCCCCAATTAACTGGCCTGCTGATATACCATTGATGAGTTACTGTTAAAACAGTATGGGAACATTGTGGTTTTGGGGGAACAACACCACATATTCTTCTGGGATACACATAAATCTAAATATCATGTGACCCTACTGTTTAACATCTCCCTTGACTGATGTAGTGAATATTCCAATCATGAGGCCTAGTGAATATTAAGGAACACATGCTACTAGACTGGGTATCTGTAGTCCCATGTGGATGTTACATCTGTCCAAATAGTTCACTATATTTACTCGCACTAATGCAGCAAATCCATACGTACAATACCATTTCATAGTAATCCTTTCAAGTACTGTGTAGGTTAGAGACTTACCTTGCAAATGCAGCAGTTAACAGAAATGTATGTCAGGGCTGACTCTGTTGAATGAAGCAGTACACAGCCAGTACATGGATAGGTACAGGTTGTGTGGTTTGTCTGGCATCAATTTTAATAAATGTATGTGAGTATAAGTAGAGTGTCAGCCCGTAGGTCCCTAGGTTGTCAACAAATGTATTGTATGTTGTTTTTTAGCCAAAGCCAGGGCATCCTGAGCATGGCAACATCTGCCTACAGGGACATCAGCAGGAGGTTCCTCCTCTGAGTCTTCCTGTGACAGTGGCTATGGCTGCGGTGACATAGGCACTGGTGGGGGGTTGTGTATCCCTTCCCATTGCTGATCCTGCTGCAGCTGTTTCCACAGGATCATATTGTGTAGCATAGTACATAATGTGAACCTATGTACACATGTGGCTGGAAAGTTCTGCAGGGCTCCACCAGCTATATCTAGGGACCAGATCTGTGACTTCAGAAACCCAAACACATGCTCTATGATGTTCCTAGTTTGTGTGTGTGCCTTACTATGGCATTCTTCTGTGGGTATGTGTGCATTTCTGATGGATGTCATCATCCATGGTTCCAAGGTGTAGCCAGTGCCCCACAGTTAAACGGCTGTGTGTGATGTCCATCCCTAGCAAACATTCCATACAGCTGTGATGTGTGCAAGATATGGGAGTCATGATAACTGCCAGGGCTGACAGCACACACATTCAAGATAATCACCTGGGCATTACACATGACCTGGCAGTTCATGGAGTAGTACCCCTTGCTATTGATGTAGATTCTACCCTGTTCACCAGGTGGTGCCTTGATGTGTACATGAGTACAATGTATAGCACCCAATACATCAGGGTAATGTGCTACATGGTAGAAGTGTTGCATATTGCTGGCCATCACCTAAGCAGTAAGGGGAAAAGAAATGTGCTCACTGGCATGTGGTAGCATGGTATCCAGGAAATGGTGTAGTACCCTAGATGCAGATGCCTTTGAGACCAGTTGGTCTCTGGAAAGCATCTGTAGCTAGTATCCTAAGGGCTACACATACCTTTGTTTCAACTGGGATTGGTTCCCCTGTGTTGGCTCTGGATTTGAGTTGAAGGTAGCAGAGCTCAGTGAGTTCCTGTAGTATGCCCCTGTCCACTCTGTAGCACTCGACAATCTCCAGCTGATGTAGCTCCTGGAAGGTTAACCTGGGCCTGAACATTCTTCTCCTTCTCTGTCTAGGCCTTATTGTTAGCAGCACCAGCAGAACTGACTTCAACATCTAGCACATACAGATGTAGCAGACCTGCAGCAGTCCCTAGCATTATCTCAGTTAAAATTCCCAGGTTTGTACTCCAGTGGTGCAGAGTATAGGGGGAAATCAGAATGTAAGTGTGTATGCATACTTTATAGAGGTGTGTTGTAGGTGCAGAATGTGTGATTGGCTAACTATGATGTATTCCACCTGCCTACAATATAATTGACATCATTTAATGGTCCTGCACAGCACCACGGCATGCAGCATAGCTTAAACAAGTCAAAACTTTTATTTGCATACATCCAGTTTTGAGACATGCACAGTAAGGTGGCACACCATGCAAACATGTACACTGAAGTTTAAAAGACCTTAGCAGTTTGTGGACACACACACCCTGATGTCAGCTACATCTTGTGTAAACATCAACATGGGTCTAAACCTGCACAAATTGGATATGTGGATACAATTATTCCTTTCTGCTATTCAGTAACTCCACCTCATTGGAATACATATCTGTGCTCACAGCCTGGAAACTACATGCTTCATAGCCCTACCACATTACCAACAGCACCAATGCACCACTGTAGGGAACCCACATAAGGCGCTGCAATCCATTTCTTTCACATAATATTAATTTTCTTTTTTTTCCAATTTTTTTTCTATAAAGCTTGTTTGTGCACTATAGCATGCTGCACAAACATCCCGAGATTATTAAAAATAATAATTTAACTTATTTCCTTTAATTTTCTGACATACAGGATAATAGATTTACTTATGTGTGTACATGGCATTACATTTTCAGGGGATTACTGTCCATATATCTACAGTTTTACACCCCTTTTGTCTGTCTACACTCCTGTACACAGAATTTTTCTGCTTACACTACGGACACTGATACAGGGTCTGAACAGATGCCTATCTGCTTGTTGGATCACTCTACCTGCCTCATTTGCTTGAGATTCACCTGCTTATGAGACTATCTGCATGCCATGGAAGTTTTTGTGTTTGCACATGCATGCGCACCACTCAGCAGTGCTTACTGAATCTCAAAATGTTCGCATCTATGTAAGCAGCACATTGCGATGCCTACACAGAAAAAAAAATGTGTAGGCTTTATTAAATTCCCCCTAATATTTTATATTACTTGTTTGTAACATATCATGAAAATGTGAATTGACTAAGAGAAATGTTTTTAACTGAACTATGGTATTGGTTAAACAATGATAGTTTATTTTATGTTCAGTAATCACTTTAGGTGCTTGTCTTTTTAATTGTAGCTTAGGTAATTAATATAAGTTCATGTTTGGTGGGCCTTTGAATTAGTTCTGAGGAAGTCCTTGAAGATACTGGGATGAAAGCGCTTAACTAAATGGATGTTTTTGTGTGTCAGTTACTTGCAGATTTATGTTAAGCACATAATTGTAGGCTGGATATTTATTCTTTTGTATCGTCTCAAGGACAAAAGTGCAGTGTGGTGTCGATTACAAGTGTTATTTTTGGTTCTGCACTTGCACCTTGTGTTTGGTTAATAAATTATTTTTCCAATATTAGTTCATATAGATGTATCCATTGCATGTGGTACAAAAAGTACATGCTTAATGCTGGCAGGTAGTGATTTTTCCTGTCATTATTAGGTTGCAGACGTATGTTTGTGAATTCCTTGGGATGTGGAATCCAAGTTGCAGGATATGGGAATGGATAATGTTACATGTGGTTTTGTACCTGCAATCAATGATTTCCAGTAGGTTTTCCACTTTGATTTTGCTGATATTTCTGAAATAGAACTGGGTATTGTTTTATGTAGAGGAAAGGATGGAAATGTTGAAGTATTAAATTATGATATGCAGGTGTAAGGAGGGTTAGATATGTTTTCTTTTAATTCTTGAATGGTCTGTTTAGTTAAGACTGTGTTGGTGATTGTTTTATGGAGATGATTATAGTAACACACACATGTATATGTATGGTTCCCTATCAGGTTGCCAAAGTTTAAAACTCTGAAGACCATATGGCCGAGACCATATCTCCAAAGTTTTGAAACTCAGAAGACTGTCTATTGGGATCATCGTATAGTGCGGAGACCGGGATTTGCCATTTTCCTCACTGTAGTGCGATCTCAGAGTTGGTAAATTTAAGTAGCAGGGGGTGTGGGGGGTACAAGGTTGCTTGCCCCCCCTGCAAAGACATACAGGTAAGTTGTTTTGTTTTATTTTCTTCTTTTTTTTGTTTTGGAATTTCAAAACTTCGGACATATGGTCTGGTCTTGGCCATATGGTCTTCGAAGTTTTGAAATTTTCCAATCTGATAGGAATCTCTCTCTCTCTCTCTCTCTATATATATATATAGATAGATATATATTATATATATATATATGTATATATATATATATATATATATATATATATATATATATACATATATATATATATACATATATAGATATAAGGGTCAACTTCAAATAATCGAAGTACCACAATGTTGAGTCCCATTTCATTGAGACAAGTTTGCTGAAAGTGAAAGTTCACAAAATTAAAGTTACAAAACATTGAACCTCGGAATGTTGAAACCGACTCACTGGGTATCTGGTAACCAATCTAATACTTAAGAACTATCACAAAACATCAACATAATCTTTTTGGTTAACAACAGAAATAAATAACTCACTCTACACCATATGTTCAACATCTATTACTACCTGCACCTTTTTTTAAATTTCTAGTCTCCCATCAGGACACAAGTGCTTTCAGCAATTACATTCTGCTAGCCGAGCACACTCAAGCAAATCTGCAGTCTGCGGCTACCACTCCATCTATACAGTGTAAGAAGGAATCAGTATTGCAAACTAAACAAGGATATACATTTTGAGCCTCAAGAGCAGGAGCACACTCAAGCAAATCTGCAGTCTGCGGCTACCACTCCATCTATACAGTGTAAGAAGGAATCAGTATTGCAAACTAAACAAGGATATACATTTTGAGCCTCAAGAGCAGGGTCAGTCCACCCAGGCATTCTACTTGTATGTTTTATGAGAGTGAAGCTATTACATTAGCAGTATTTCTTAGTAGTTCTCAGCTTGCTAATAAAACTGACTGTTGTAGCCTTGTGTCCCCCGATAGTACAGTAATCCTAACTGTCCAATAGACAGTATAGATTTAATTCACATCCCTGTGACTAAATTAAATTAACCATCAAGCAGCCCTCTCAGTTCTTTCTGCCTTAGTTTGTATCACTTGGAGGATCACCTGCTTATTTGCATCTCTATCATTGTTAATGTATCTCCCTACTCTAATCGGTGCACAAACTGGTTACTAATCAGCAAGTCAATGTAAAGACACACTCCCAACCTTAATAAACTTTGTTGTCTCTTCTCTCCTTCACTTTACAGGTAGTTTGAATTATTACTTACCCTCTCTGAGGCCTTCACTGATTTCCACTGATTGCCTCTCTGGTTTCTTTGCATTCCACCTGGTTCACACCCCTTGTGCTATCTCCCTCCCCCAATACAAAGTCTATATTAGAATCCTGCTGAGCATGGAGCCATCTTTAAATTTCTAGTCTCCCATCAGGACACAAGTGCTTTCAGCAATTACATTCTGCTAGGTAAGCCATTAGACCTCAGGAATTTGTTTTAAAAGTGTTCAGATTTGTAAAGTAATACTTACTTTTTTCTCTTGCCTTGGTTGGCTCTGGCTCTGCCCTCCGTTGCCCTAACGCTCGGGCTCTCCGCTCCCTGCCCTGCCCCTATTCCTCCCCCCAACTACCTCTACATTTATAGTAATCATAGCCACACCCACAGCTCACCCTCACATCACCTCCACCAATCACAGCTCCTCAAGTCATATCACACTAAACCTCACCAACTTGCTCCACACAATATACTCCCAATCACTCTCATTCCCACTAGGCATTTTTTGCATCACCCACATTACTTCCCAATCCACATATAGTGCAACCCTATAATTCCTATTCAGACCCCCCCACCTAGAAACAACATAAACTTTATAACCATGACTATCACACAACTAAATCTAGTCTGTCTTCTCATAATTCTTTACAACACCACAAGTTATCACTCTAGCAATATCCCTAAACTTAGTAGCACAACACTGCATTATGCACTCTCATACACAGGCACCACACATTATAATAATATCTGCCCACACTTATTCAAGAACTACATAACGGACCAATTCAGAACTAAACACATATGCTCTCATTCCTACTCCAAAAAAACACAATACTTTCTCACACTCCTCACCAAACTCCAACATCTGTATAACCATTTTAACTCCAGGCTCACCATAAGTGGGGATATCCACCCCAACCCAGGCCCAAATCCATCCTGTCCAACACAAACTGCTCAAACACAAATGTCAGAACATAACACCCCCGCTTTCTTCATCCCTGGGCAAATCAACAACAGCAAGCAAAACCAACCATCTTTTAATGCTAAATATTAATATTAGAAGTATCAAAAATAAAATACCTGAACTCCAGGCCACAATAGCACACTACTCCCCAGACATAGTTGCTTTAACAGAAACCTGGCTAAATAAAAACATAGCTAACTCAGAAGTTCTCCCTACCGGCTACAATATCATTAGACAAGACAGACCACTTCGTAAAGGGGGTGGAACTGCCTTACTCTACAAGTCCAACTTAACTGTCCGTCAATTACCAAACTCCTACCCCTCCCCCAATAATTGGGACATACTTATCTCACAACTTCAACTTCACCCTAAAAAGGTCATCACCATAATTGTGATCTATATTCCACCTGGTAATACACCTGCTAGCCTTGAAGACTTCTTATCCTGGTGTTCTTCCACATACTCACAAGAAACCCTTATTCTGGGGGACTTCAACCTAGATTGGTTCACCTGTATATCAGAACCACCAAGTAATCTAATAAATCTCCATGGCTACCAGCAGCTAGTCCAAATTCCAACTAGGTGTGATAAAAAATCTAAAAGGGAATCCATCCTTGACTGGGTCCTAACTAGCAACCCCACATTGTACCCTCACACAGGCAGTCTCCCAGGCACCTTAAGTGACCACAACATAATATACTTTATACGTAGTAGAACAAGCATATGCAAAACCACTAACTATATATCCACTAGAAACACAAAAAAATTCTCTCCTGAGGTCCTCAACACTTTACTGTGTAACTGTGACTGGACCCCCTAAAACCCTCCCACTTGACCAGGCTGTAGCATATTTCAACAAAACATTTCTACAATACCTAGACACTGTCGCTCCATTGCGCAAAATCAAGGTTAGAACCTCTACAAACCCATGGCTCAGTAAAGAAACCAAACAAATCCTCAAGTCCAGAGACACTGCCTGGCATTACTATCAAAAAACAAAGAAACACAAACCCTAACTAAGTACCAAGAACTGCGCAACTGCAAAAAATGCATTAGGCTGGACAAAAATCCTACTACACAACATTACAAACTAAATACCAACACAACCCGCAAAAATTTTGGCAAAATGTAAACCAGCTACTAAAATCCACCCAAAAGGCTACCCCCAAACCAACCACCCCTGACACTAAAGTTCCCATCTAAACACAATTCAACTACCACTTTGTGAACTCAATTCTATCCTTAGTATCACAGGACAGTTCCTTCCTCACTATCCCCCCCAACACAAATAACTCTAATACTAGCTTTACCCTCAAAACAGTTTCCACCACTTCAATCAAAAGCATGCTCTCCAAACTAAAAACCTCATCAACAGCAGCCGACCTACTCCCCAGCTATTTCTTGAAACTTACAGCAGATGCTATTGCTATCCCAGTCTCCACTCTCATAAATAGATCAATTGTTGAAAACTATGTGCCCAAACTCTGGAAAATATCCTATGTTACACCCATACATAAAGGGGACCTCCACTGAACTTAATAACTACAGACCCATTGCTTTACTCTCCCCTGGCCAAAATCCTAGAAAATGCATCCATACCCAGATGCTAAACTATCTCCTAGACTGCAACATCCTGTCACCTACTCAGCATGGTTTCAGACCTGCCCATAGTACCACTACAGCTCTCCTCTGCTTCACAGACACAGTAAACCGTCTCAAAAATGAAGGCCTGCAAGTGTCAACTCTTTTTGTTTATATATGTCCAAAGCATTTGACACAGACTCGCACCAAATCCTTCTAAACAAACTAAACCAATATCATCTATCTAATTCCACTCTTACCTGGTTCCAAAGCTACTTAACTGACAGGTACCAAGCTGTGAAATGGGAAAATTATCTCTCTCCTCAGCTGCCCATAACTATAGGAGTCCCACAGGGTTCTATCTTAGGACCACTACTATTCACAGTCTTCACAAATGACCTCCACACCTCCACACAGCATGCATCTATAATTCAGTATGCAGATGACACTACCTTAATCTGTGCTGCACAAAACATTCCCACCCTCCTGCAAACAACTCAACTAGCATTCTCTGACGTTGAAAACTACCTTACCAAAGCCCAACTTATCCTCAATCCAAAGAAAACTCAGCTTATGATTATAACCAGTTCTAACAAAAACACTAACAGTCAATTCACTATCTACTCCGCAAATGCTACTCCAATTGCTCCAGTGGCACAGGCTAAGCTATTGGGAATAACCATAGACTCCCACCTAAAATTTGATAGTCATCTGAACTTAACTATTAAAAAGTACATGCCAAACTGGGGTCACTCTACCGTATCAAACCATTTCTTACCAACAACACAAGATCAGCCATTGCTCGCTCCCAACTTCTATCCACCCTACTGTATGCATCTCCCATTCTGACTAATCTCAACAAAAGTGAACTAAGCAAAATGGAAGCTTGCTATAACAGAATTGCCCATTTTGCTGCAAATTGCTCATATAGAACTCATCACTGTACTGCTTTGAGACAGCTCCACTGGCTTGAACTGCCCAACCTCCTAACCTACAATCAGCTCTGCCTCTGTCATTCTATCTATTACCTCCCCAATAAGTGTCCTGCCCTCAAACCCTAGTGCAACATCACTCAGCCAAAAGACCTCTTAGATCATCAAGCAAACTACTACTAGAAGTCACCAACAGCTACAATAGCTTTGGAGATGCACTATATAGTAGTTCCGTGGCTAAAAAATGGAACTCTGTCCCTACTAGCATTCAAAACACATCGTCCAAAGCCTCCTTTAAAGACCTCATCAGGCAACATCTCAAGCAAAGTTGGCAGTGCCATGATTGCTCCCCAGGCTAGTGAAAGCGGATAACATAGGCATACTAAATCTAGAGCAATTGATAATAGTTTTTCAATCTTACTCACAAACACTGGCTAATCTACAATGTATGTACTGTACCTGTGTACTATGTATGTATTCTACCTACATTCCAAAGTTCAGCTGTACACCACAAATCTATTACTTACCTTTATTTTTAAAATTAATATCTTTTTTGATTGTTCTCTCCACTGTAACTGTTTGTGCCGCATACCACTGTAAAAACATGTCTCTTGTAATTTGTGTGTATACTGATTATGTCTAAATAACTAAATGTGTCTGTAATTTTTCTTTGTGGAGCTTTTCTCCCCGGGCCTCTGCTGCAAAAGGGCCTTTTCGGCTCAGTCAGACACCCCCGGTTAACAAATGTAAAATAAAAAATAAATAAATAAAATAAATAATACTACACCACCTTAAAGGACCAGAACTCCGATAAATAATCAAAATAAAACAATAACTATGTTTCTCAGTATGTGCAGGGGGCAAGCCCCCCTGACCCCTCATATGGGGGTTTCTGCCCCAACCCCCATAAATTAAATATACCTACTCCGAGATTGTACTACCATAAAAACAAGGACATATTTGCAGATACTTTAACATTGATGCTACCGACTAGACATCATAACCTGTATAGAGTGTTCTGAGGTTCGATGTTTTGTAAGTTCAGTTTTGTGAACTTTCGGCAAATTCATCTCGATGAAATGGGATTCAACATTGTGGTACTTCTATTATTTGAAGTAGATCTATATATATATATATATATATATATATATATATATATATATATATCTACATATACATATACATACATACATACATACACACACAAATATACACACACACACATATTTATATATATATATATATATATATACACATACATACATACATACATACACACAAATATAGACACACACACATATTTATATATATATATATATATATATATATATATATATATATATATATATATAGGTGTATGGCAATTAAACTAAATGCCTAAATATTGACATAGAAGTATCTAATGTTCAAAATATTGACAGTTAAAAATAGCTATACACAAAATATTGACAGAACCTAACCACATTCCAATTTTTTTTTTTGGGGGTAGAAGGGAGCCCCTTGCACCCTCACATATATAGGGGGCTTGCCATTTCTACCTCCACCCCCTTAAAAACATTGGGATGTGGTTATGTTCTGTCAATGTTTTCTGTTTAGATATTTTTAATGTAAATATGTTGAACATTAAATATTTTTATGTCAATATTTAGGCTTTCATTATTTAGATATTTTGATGAACTGCCATAAACGTGTGTGTGGCGGTGGAGGATATGTGTGCACCTTTAATATGAGAATTGTTTAGGTTGCCCAAGTTTTTTATTTGCATTTGTTTCATATATTATGTTAAACCTTAGTTCTTTTAATAGTGATCCTGGTGAAATATTTCATTCTTTGGAATATGTCTTTTTTACTTGTTTACTTGTATCACATAGGCTGGGTAGTAGGCTTGAAGCATTGGTGGATTTGATTTTATTACATTAATAATAACTATGGGTTTGAAGAGTCAATAGATATGTAGTAATACTGGGATGGTGCCTCACTTAGGTGTTATGATGACAGGGTATAATCTTTTGGATGTTATTTCTGTCAGTGTCTGCCTTTTATGTAAACAAAGATTAGCCAATGAAAGGGGCATATTAAATGGTAATTAATTTGCCTAATTAGTAAAGTAGGAAATGTTGGGATATTAGTGTTGCAGTTGTTGACATGTACTGTATTTAGAAATAATATGAATAGATAAGGATACATTCCATAAAACAGATGCTAAGGTTAAGTTGTAACAAAAAGGTAATCAGCTTTAAATAAGCAGGATCTGAAGGTTAAACATGGGGGGGATACTACCATATAAGAGCAGGTGTGGGGAGGTGGCTGGGGAATTGGAGTTGGGAGTAAGTGAAGCAGGCCATGTACAGTATGTACATTATACAGACAGCTTGGTAGAGCAGAGAAAAATAAGAGAATACACTCCTACGATATAACAGGTGTCACTCATCCGGTCAGAATAAAACAGACGTACAGTTGTGGGTTCTGCTCAAGCAGCTTTATTATATACAAACACATCAGGATTGAGGCTTCGTAACTTAAACTTAAATAAACTTATAAACAGACTGACTACTGCACTCATACATGTTAACACTCAGGGGCTTTATTATACACAAACACATCAGGATTGAGGCTTCGTAACTTAAACTTAAATAAACTTATAAACAGGCTGACTACTGCACTCATACATGTTAACACTCAGGGGCTTTAATATACACAAACACATCAGGATTGAGGCTTCGTAACTTAAACTTAAATAAACTATATTATAAACAGACTGACTACTGCACTCATACATGTTAACACTCAGGGGCTTTAATATACAAAAACACATCAGGATTGAGGCTAAGTAACTTAAACTTAAATAAACATAGACTGACTACTGCACTCATACATGTTAACACTCAGGGGCTTTAATATATACAAATACATCAGGATTGAGGCTTAGTAACTTAAACTTAAATAAACATAAACAGACTGACTACTGCACTCATACATGTTAACACTCAGGGGCTTTATTATACACAAACACATCAGGATTGAGGCTTCGTAACTTAAACTTAAATAAACTTATAAACAGACTGACTACTGCACTCATACATGTTAACGCTCTAGCTATTCTCTCAAAATGGCACTGCTGCCTGGAAATGCTCTCTGTTTATATGCATGTGCCCCTCACTTTGAAATACTTCTTTAAAATTACAACACATGCTCTGTTCTACAACATGTGCATGAGGTATTAAATACACCAAAGGACTAAACAGCACCACAATTAGATGATCTACAGTTAGCTGTTGTCAATAGTGCACCAGCCATACCTCAAAAATGGACAATGCAGCCAGGCACTTTGGGGGGCAAACATTTAATCCCTAGCACTCAGTAGGGAACCATCAATAAACAGACACAAGGAAGCAGGTTACCCACTCAGACAACAAAAGTCATGAATAGTGAAAGTCCACCCAGACAAACTTCACAAAGGAAGCAAGTTTAAATCTTGTCCACATACATCTTAAAATAATGCTGCTACCTGTCCACCAACATAATTCTGGCCAGAGAAAAACACCATGACTATATCTTGGACCCTTATAGGTCACATTAATAAAGGCAACCTTACTGGAGTCATAATTCACATATTTAATAAAAGCTTTCAGCTCAGTGGACCATGCTGTTCCATGTACTGGGCTATCTCAGTCATTCGTTTGTTCCACTGCTACAGAATGGTTTAATAACTACTACTGTGACCTACCATTTAGAGTCATATTCAGTGTTTCATTTTCAAAATGCACACTACTAAAACAAGGAGTGCCAAAATTATTTATTACCACCCCTTTTCTGTTCTTTTCTCACTGATTGTTAGTCATCTTCCTTTCATATTCCTACAACATGTTACTTCATGCACAAAACTGAATATAACAAGGAAATGCTGATCTGCAGTCTTGTTTTTTTTTTTTCTTTTCTTTTTTTTTTCAGGATCACCCCCTGGACTGATATATACCAGCTCCACAGTCACACTACATCAAGAATGGGTGAAATTCCCCCAGAAAGGACATCACTGCCAGTAGAACTTGTGGACAGTGATTTCCTATGGAGGAACTCTACTTGTTGATAGGTTGAACCTCAGGCAACTGGTGCTTTGGAGTTCAGTCTTCATCCTCCTTTTTCAGATTTCTCTTCTCCTCAGTGACACTTCACAGATACTTGAAGAGGTTAACCTGATCCACTATCTTCCCTTCTATGTCAGTTCTTATCTTCTTCTGATTTCCCCATTTTCTGCCATTACAGCTGCCTTATCTGTACTCAAGTTTCCTCCCATATGCCTCCAGTTTTGCATTCCATTTCCTATACTACACTAAAATTCTTGCTCAGACTCTACCTATAATACCATAATGTCCGCATACAGCAACTATTTGATATATCCCCTCCACCCTGATGCTAATATAGACCATCACCTGTGTAGATCAGAGAGTAAACTGTATGCTATATCTTTAAGGAACATGCAAGGCTGTATTTATAAATTCCTTACATGTTCATTATCTAGTGACATTTTGAAGGAGCAGCCAAAGAGAGAACATGCATGATCACAGTTGTTAATTTGTATGTAAGTTACTTCAGTTAAAGTCAGTTAGCCTCTATAGTGATGTGTTTGTATAAAATAAAGCTATTTGAACAGAACCCACAAAGACTATTTTATTGTGTACTAGACATGAAAGTGACAAGGTGTCAGAACCGGGACTGAAGAGAGAATATTCGGAGCCGTGAGGTGCAAAGACGAGAGTGAAGGTAAGACCGAGAGAAAAGAGCACAAACAATAAAAATAAAGGTAATGAGAAATAACATGAACTATTTAACTGATACAAAACACAAAAATGGGCAATACAAGGGCACAAATAGCATTATCAGCCAAGTGGAAAGTACAAAAAGTTTTCAACTGAAGAAAATGTTTAAGATAAAAGCATCTGATGAAGCGATTAACAGTAAAGTAAAAACGAGCATGTTTAAAGCAACATGAGTGTGTTTAAGAGAAAGTTGGGCATGTTTAGAGTAAAACAAGTGCAAGAAAATATGTTGGGCATTACAAGGGCTTAAATGAGCAAAACAAATATAACAATAAGAAAAGAAAAAGGCACATTAAGCAAAAATAAAGCAAGGTGAATGTGTTTTGGCAAAGTGCTGTGTTTGGGCATAGCTATGACTTCGTATTGTATCAACAATATGACTAAAATTATATGAAGTATCTCAAAGTGTGTAAAAGAGCTTACAGTGTGTGCTTATTACTGTGAATGTATTTTGAAGAGTTTATTGTGTGCAAAAGTGCAACTATTTCATGAAATACAGTCAAAGTATAGCCAATATGAAAAGTTTCTCGGGCTGGGTGTGTCTAGTCACAAAGTGCCGCCATTACAGAGTGCTTCTTGTACTGTAAAGAATTGCCTAGCAAGGTACCATCATTTTGGTGACATTTCAGTGTGCTGTATGTAGTTATTTGCAAAGTGCAGTTACTTCAAAAAGTTATTGAGTTTAAGGCAACTGATCTTCAATTTATTCACATTGTGCAGTTACTTGACATGTTTATTACACTGATAAGAGGTGTTTTCTTGCAAAAGTGCTCACAAGTTGTTCAGTTGCATTGTAAAGTTCTCGAGTGTTTCTGAAACTGATGGTAAATGACTAGCATTTTCACCTTTCCAATGATATTGTGAAAGTACCAAAACACCCGAGAAGTTTATTTTACAAAGTCCAGTTATTCCAAAGTACTACGAGTTTGTTCATTTGCATAATTCTAAAAAAGCCCTACAAAGGTATAAGTTCAGAGCACAAAGGCATTGGACAATTACTGGCATTAGTTTCTGGCATATGTGCATGTGTGTATGTTTATGCTTATTTGCAAAAACCCTTCGCTGGTATGTGTTAACATGGCAGACTTCGAAAACACCTACCACTTGTATTTGATCAGAATATTGCAGAGAATCGGAGAATATTTGAGCAAGAGTATGATATTTTTATACAAACAGCTTATGCAGATAGAGATGCACACACCAGGGCATTCATTTTGCTAAACCTAGCTGGGTCAGTGGCCATAGAAACAGAGCTTTCATTTGTGTATGCACCAGCAGTATATGAAGGAGAAGGGGCAGACCACCATATACTGCTGGTGCATACACAAATGAAAGCAGCAGTATATGAAGGAGAAGGGGCAGACCACCATACTGTTGTACAAGCTGAATCAAGAGAGGACCCCGTGTGTTTGAAGTGTAAGTTCAGAGAAATGTGTAACCCCCAGATGAATACTACATTAGAGAGGCATTTGTATTACACAAGAGATCAGAAACCAGGGAAGACATTTGCAGCTTATATAACTTACCTGAGAAACAGAGCTAAAACGTGTTGGTTTGGTGATTTAAAAGAAGAGTTGATAAGGGATAGGCTTGTATGTGGTATTAATAGTGCTGCTGTGAGAAAGATTTTACTTTGTGACAGTGATTTAACATTGAGTAAAGCCATAGAGATTTGTCAAATCCATGAGGTGACAGAAAAACACACAAGTATGCTTGTGAGTGACAAGAGCATGATTTCAGTTGGCTCCAGAGCACATGTAAATAGCATGCAACATGCGACAAACAAGAACAGGCCTAAGCACGTGGCAGCTACTGGGTTTCCAAAGAAAGCATGAGGCTTTCCAGAAAGTGCTAAGAAGGGTGCAAGCACCAGCTCAGTACAATACAAACATGAATCTGCAAAACCCAAATCTAGCTTTATTAACTGTCGCAATTGTGTGAATCATGAGTCTAAAAGAGAGAAGTGCTTAGCATTTGGTCAGCAATATCACAAGTGTAAAAAATTGAACCATTTCCAAAAGTTTTGAAAATCAAGTAAGCCTCACAAAGTTATAAGGAAAGGTTACACAAAAAAGCAAGTTGATCAAGTAGAGCCAACACTGTCAGATTTCTATTTTGATGGTGTATCTGTGCTTGGTGAAAGAGTTGTTGCAGTGAACTTATTAACAAGAAGTGAAGTATTTTGTACTGTACAGATCAATGGAAAATCCACAGAGCTCAAAGTGGACACTGGTTCAAAGTATAATGTTATATCAGCAGACACATTTGCAAGAGTGAGAACGAATGATCAACTCAATGTAACTAGTAGTGAGAGACTTGTTGCTTATGGAGATGAAGAAATTCAAACAGAAGGTTCAGTGATGCTTTCATGTTATTTGGCCGAGAACTGTTACAACTTGTTATTCTGTGTAGTTCGAGCACCAGTGCAATCTTTATTGGGTGTCAAAGTTAGTTTAAGAAGGAATCTGTTTTCTTTTGCTAAAGAGGTTCATCATGTAAGTGCATTTCCAAGTTCTAATTTCTCCAAAGCCATTTTCTAAAAGTATGCTGATGTATTCAGTGACAATAAGGCAAACTTCTAGTTGTGTATTCCATGAAGTTAGACCCAGAGGTCACTCCAGTAGTCAGACTAGCAAGAAGAGTTTCGATAGCTATGCAAGCTAAAGTTAAGGGACAGCTGGATAAAATGGTGCAGCAAGGTGTGATTTTTCCAGTCACAGAACCAACTGAATGGGTGTCGTCCTTGGTAACCACTGACAAAAAAGGCTCAGACAAAATCAGAATATGCATTGACCCAAGAGATCTGAACAAAGCATTAAAAAGACCGTATCATCCAAAGCACAGCTCTAATACTGAATGTCACTGTATTTTCTGTTTTGGATGCAAAGAGTTAATTTTAGCAAGTGATGCTTGATCACGTATCCTTATTTCTAACTACTTTTGGTACCCCATTTTGCAAATACAGATTCTTAAGGATGCCATTTGGAATAAATTCTGCAAGCAACGTTTTTCAGCATGCAATGGAACTAATTTTTCGGGTTATCCCTGTGCCATAATAGTAGATGATCTATTGGTTGGAGGCAATGGTGAAGCAGAGTATGACAGAAATCTCAAGAAAGTTCTAGACAGAGCACATGAAGTAAACTTAAAGTTTAATCCTCTGAAGTGCAAATTCAGACTTCCAGAAGGTAAGTACGTAGGTCATTTGTTTACAAGTACAGTCTTGTGACCGGAACCGACCAAGCAAACAGCTATTCTTGAGATGTCAGCACCAGATAATGTGCAAGCTTTTCAGTGTTTTCTGGGCATGGTCAACTATTTAGGCAAATTTACACCAGATTTCAGTAAGTTAACAGCACCTTTAAGAGAGCGCACATGTAAAAATGTTGCATGGTCATGGCTGGAACAGCACCAGAAGGCATTTGAAGACCTCAAGCAGAAAATTGCCACCCCACCTACATTAAAATATTATGATGTGAATAAACCAGTTACTCTTTCCTGTGATGCTTCAGAAATTTGGTCTAGACACAGTTATACTTCAATAGGGCAGACTGGTAACCTATGCATCTAGAACACTAATCCAGACTGAGATGCAGTATGCTCAAATTGAGAAGGAGTTTCTGGCAATAGTATTTGCATGTTCCAAGTTTCATGATTATATTTATGGTCGAGTTATTCAGCTTGAAACTGGCCACCAGGCTCTAGTTACTACTCTAAAGAAGCCAATGCATTCCCCTCCAGTGAGATTACAAAGAATGATGCTCAAATTGCAAAAGTACAATTTCAAAATGGTCTACACTAGAGGCAAGTTGCTTCATCTGGCTGATACCTTATCCAGATCAATGAGAAATACAACAGAACAGCTTGATGCAGAGAATTTAAACAAAAAAATCCTTGTTTTCCTGCCTTTCCTGAGCTAGAATAGTCCCTAATACAGGTATTGCTGTATTCTCGACTTTAGAATAGTTCCTGTGTTGTCCATTTCCTTACTTGGATAGAAGGATGCTTCTTTGTTCACCAGTGAGAGTGGGGAGCTTTGAGCAGCCTATCTGTCCCTGGAGGACTGACCTCAGCACAAGATCTTGTTGTTTATTGTCCATTTTGGGCTAATTCCTAGCTCTTTCAAGTCCCCTGTTTAAAAACCCTCTTTGGCACGGTTTTTGTGCTTGTTTCCAACTCACCAAGCTCCTTGTGGTCCTGCAGAGTTGTGCTAGCAGCAGAGAGATGAAAAAGAGTGAATGCTACCAGATTATAAGTACCTTTTACTGCCTTTACCTTTGCGACTGCCTATTCTCGCCGAAAAGCGAGTAAAAACTGCTCTTTTGTTAGATTTAAGCTTGTTTTTTGCATTTATTTAATACCCTCACTTTAAAGTTTGTATTTTTGTTGATTTAACTGTTGAGGCTGCTCACTTAAGTGCACTAGCCTGTGTAAAGTATTTTCTGTGCATTTTCTGTTGCCTGTTTAAAAAAAGAAGAAAACAAAAAAATATCCTTGTTTTCCAGCCATTCCTGAGCTAGAATAGCCCCTAATACAGGTATTGCTGTATTCTGGACTTTAGAATAGTTCCTGTGTTGCCCAGTTCCTTACTTGGATAGAAGGAAGCTTCTTTGTTCACCAGTGGGAGTGGGGAGCTTTGAGCAGCCTATCTGTCCCTGGAGGCGTGATCTCAGCACAAGATCTTGTTGTTTATTGGCTGTTTTGGGCTAATTCCTAGATCTTTCAAGTCCCCTGTTTAAAAACCCGCTTTGGCGAGTGTTTTGTGCTTGTTTCCGACTCAGCAAGCTCCTCGTGGTCCTGCAGAGTGGTGCTAGCAGCAGAGAGACGGAAAAGAGTGACTGCTACCAGATTTTAAGTACCTTTTACTGCCTTTACCTTTGCGACTGTCTATTCTCGCCGAAAAGTGAGTAAAACTGCTCTTTTGTTAGATTTAAGCTTGTTTTTTGCATTCAATACCTGCACTTTAAAGTTTGTCTTTATGTTGATTTAACTGTTGAGGTTGCTCACTCAAGTGCGCTAGCCTGTGTAAAGTATTTTCTGTGCATTTTCTGTTTCCTGTTTAAAAAAAGAAAAAAAAAGCAAAACAAATCCTTGTTTTCCCGCCTTTCCTGAGCTAGAATACTCCCTAATACAGGTATTACTCTATTCTGGATTTTAGAATAGTTCCTGTGTTGCCCATTTCCTTACTTGGATAGAAGGAAGCTTCTTTGTTCACCAGTGGGAGTGGGGAGCTTTGAGCAGCCTATCTGTCCCTGGAGGAGTGATCTCAGCACAAGATCTTGTTGTTTATTGGCCGTTTTGGGCTAATTCCTAGCTCTTTCAAGTCCCCTGTTTAAAAACCCGCTTTAGCGTGGCTTTGTGTGATTTTGTGCACAGCGCAGCATTGGGCAGCTCCACCTAAACAGGTTTAAACTATTATCGGCTCCACAAAGTCTGCTCTTCACTTTTTCCCTTGGGACTGATCTGTATCTCAAAAGAAGCACTCTATTCTCACTTTATAGCCTCTCACTTGCACTTAGAAGAAATTTAAAGCACTAAATCCTCTCTTATACTCTTCTAAATACTTAACTGATCCTCCTAGATCAGTCAAAAGTAGAAATTATAAACATCCTGACTTGTCCAAAGATCAGTTTCATTTGTACTCTCCATTCCAGCTGGTAAATATGGGAATCTTAAGGCAGTGTTACAACTGCCTTATGTACACAGACAACCCTCTCCTCCTCCCAACAAGCTCAGATATATGTGAGAGATGCAACTATATTGCCAAACTGGAGGCTGAGCTCTCTCGACCCATGACTAGCACAGTCAATCAGGAGAAGAAGGTAACCACACACATCACAAATCCCGTCTCACATAGACCAATAGCAACAACTAACCAAACACATAAACACACAAAAACATACTCGGAGGCTCTAAATAAAAATCTGCCTAAGCAGCAGAGACCTCCAAAGCAGACACCCAAAAAACTGCTACCCCACAACAATACCCACGTATCACATAGTCCACAAATACCCACGTATCACATAGTCCACAAAGTCAGTGTGCCACACAGTCACAGCCCTTAAGGCTACACAACACACCAAATACACTTGTAATAGGTGACTCTATAGTCATACACACTGATGTCCCACTCACCAGGCTGAACAAGGAGAAGGTCACTGTAAGCTGTCTGTCGGGTGCCAGGATCTGCCACATAACACACGCACTCAGGTCACTCCAAAACAAGTACAAATATGACTCCGTCATTGTCCATGCTGGTTTGAATGACCTGAGATGTACCTCCCTGGACTACATGAAAGAGACATAGAGGAGCTCTCTGATCATGTAGCCCAGGCTGGTATGACCCTGAACTTGAGTAGCATCTTACCCTCACCAAGAATGATGCCACAGTATAAAGACAAAATGATAAGTTTTAACAATTGGCTAAAGTACTGGTGCCATTCAAAGGGGATCCAGTGTCTGTCAGCCTGGGATGACATGCTCGACAAGCCACGTTGCTTCACTAGAGACGGCTTGCACCTGTCATCCCTGGGCTTTCGAATACTGGCTAAGGCTCTTGCCATCCCCATAGTGCCTATTTTAGGCAAGGCTCAAAAGATAAACCCACCTCTATAGACAATACAGGGAAAAAGAAACTAAGGGTAATGCTGCTCAATGCCAGAAGTCTAAACCTCAAAATGCATGCACTCAAGACTCTCCTCACTATGGAGAACATCGATGTCTGTGCAGTAACAGAGACCTGGTTCAAGGCACCCAAAAGCACCCCAGCACTACCAGGTTATACTTCATACCATGCTTTTCGGCCACAAAACTTGGACTGAACCACAAAAGGAGGGGGAGTATCCATATACATCAAAAATATCCACACCTCCAGGTTAGTAGCACTGCATGAAGCAATGGAAACCATCCACATGCAACTAACAGTGGGCAAAACTGCCTTTCAGTTTATAGCCTGCTACAGACTACCCTCCCAAATTCAGGACCCCCACTCGGCCTTCCTGGAAACACTGGAGAACATGAAGGTCTCTCCAAATACCATCATATTGGGTAACTTCAAATACCCAAACATTGACTGGGTTAACTACTCAAGCCCACACACCCTCGCCCAACGGTTCCTAGAATTTATAAACTCAAATGTTATGGAACAACTGGTCACCACCCCCACAAGAGGGGAAAACATATTGGATCTGGTCATCACAAACATAGGGACTCTATGTTCCACACCAGAGGTATACCCCTCACTGGTAAGGTCAGACCACAAATTAATCTCACTGGACAGCCATATCCCGTCCCCACCCCCAGCCAAGGTAACCACGGTGAAGAACTTCTCAAAAGCAAACTTTACACTTCTCAAAACTGAGGTGGTATCCTTCAAAGCCCCTGGGCCAGTGGAAAACACGGCTCAAACCGCAGAATCCTTCACAAACGCATTCTATGGACACCTACAGGAATGTATGGATCGTGCCATCCCAAATAAAACCAAGACTCACTCCTCCAAAGGCAGAATACCTGTCTGGTGGAACCCAGCCATAAATAAGCTACACAACAAAAGGAGGAAGCTACTACATGATAAAGCAAAATCCCAAAAAGGGAAGGCATCTCTGATCAGTACTAGCAAGAAGCTACGATCCCTCATAAAATCATTTAAGGCCAGCTTTGAAAGAAAAATTGCACTAGATACTAAGACATTCACAAGGCCTTCTTTAGTTATGTCAGGAACTTGGGCGGCAACTCCCAGATATGCTCCGAGTTAGTGCTAAATGACAAAAAATACACTGAACCAACAGACATTGCCAACATCCTGGCAGACAGATTCAGTGCAAATTTCTCCACCCCATCCCCCCCAAAAGAGCAAATCTCCATCCCAACAGAGTGCAACCTCCCAGACATCACAGATGATCAGGTGAGAGCTGCCCTCTCCAAAGCAAAAAACACAGCATCAATGGGACCAGACGGTGTCCCGGGATGTGTCTTACATGAGCTACAACATGAACTTAACCCTCACATTAAGTCACTGTTCAAGCTCAGCCTTACCACAGGATATGTACCCAAGGAATGGCATACAGCAACGGTGGTCCCCCTCCACAAGGGAGGTGCCACAACGGACCCTGGAAACTATCGCCCTATAAGCCTGACTAGCCTGGTCTGCAAAGCTATGGAGCATATCATCATGGAACTCATAAACAATGATATCGGAAACCTTCAGACACTGGATCCTACCCAGTTTGGCTTTGTTAAAGGCAGATCTTGTCTCTTGAACCTGGTCGACTTCTTTGAAACAGTTACCAGGGCCATAGACGAAGGGAAAGCAGTCCAGACAGCCTACCTGGACCTCACAAAAGCCTTCGACACAATACCCCACTCAGGTATCATAAACAAGCTCACTAGCTTAAATATCAACCCCTATGTCACAAGATGGGTTGCAAACTGGCTCAGGGATAGAACCCAGATGGTCAGAATTGCATGTGCCTTGTCAGACTCTAAACCAGTTACAAGTGGAGTTCCACAAGGTTCAGTCCTGGGACCTCTCTTGTTCGGTATTTATTTCTCTGAGGTACAGGCAAACACGGGAGGACTATGGCTGACCAAGTTCGCAGATGACTGCAAACTGGGTGCCATAATAGTCTCTCCGGCTGACACAAGCATACTCCAAAAAGGTCTCACAGAGACAGATAATTGGTGCCAAAGTCATGGCCTGAAGCTAAATGCTAAAAAATGCATAGTCATCCCCTTTGGGAAAAACAAAGTGCCCACAGACTACCACATAGGAGGTAACACATTAAGTATGGAGGAAGTAATTAGGGATTTGGGGACCCAAGTAGATAGTAATCTCTCCTTTGACAATCACGTTGCCAAAGTGGTTAGAAAGACCTTCTATATAGCCCACCTCATCATGAAAGGTTTCACATCTAGATCAAGTGAGGTCTTTGAGCCACTCTATTCATCACTCATCAGACCCATAATTGAATACAATCCCCATTTGGGATGTACCTTACCCGACACCTGCAGCAGCTGGAAAGACCCCAAAAGTACATCACCAAGAGGATAATGGGACTCAAACAGATGCCCTATGCAGTTAGGCTAAAGAAACTCCAGCTCTACTCAGTTGCTTACCGCCTACTCAGAGGCGATCTGTGCCTGACATATAAAGCCATGTCCAACCCAGAATTAATGGACATGCTCCACCTCAAGAAATCCAAATCCCTTAGAGCTACACGTTCTAGAGACTTAAACCTGAGCACAGAAATAAATAGGACATGCTGGAGGGACAGATTCATATCCCAGAGACTCCCATCACTCTGGAACAAAATCCCAGTCCAGGTTAGGCAGAGCCCCTCACTGACCCTCTTCAAGAGAAATCTTGACGAGTGGATGGGAGATCGTAAGTATACCCCCAGGATCTCTTCTGGGTCCCTGTTAGACAGAGGCACAATAAACTAACTGTAAAGGGACTATATTCTGTGACCTACTATTCATAGGCACAGTCTACAAATCTAAAAGGGTGGCGAAAGCCAAACACACTCTGGCTAGGCTTATAAATGCCCTAGGGCAGATAGCCTAGTATCAACCTATGAACTTATGAACCTATGGTGTGATTTCAGGGCGTAATTTTCCCACCATTAGACTTGATAAGTTAAAAGATCACACTTAAACTGATCCTAGTTCACAGAAGCTCAATCACTACATTAATGTCAGATGTATTTTCCTTACAGAGATGAATTGTTGATGGAAGATGACATTATTTTCAAAGGTCCTAAAATTGTTATTTTTGCTTACCTACAACAAGAATATATCCAGATTTTGCATTGTGGTCAACCAGGGTCCACATCCACTAAAAGAAGAGCAACAGAATTAGTATTTTGGCCTTCATTACCAAGAGACATTGATAGAGTTCTTTCTTCTTGTTCAGTATGCAATAGAACCAGATTGCATTTGCAGAGAGAACCACTTCAGCTAAGTCCAGTTCCTGAACTACCTTGGTCTACTGTAGCAAATGATTTCTATGAGCGGAACAATTAACACTACTCAGTTTTGGTAGACTCTTACTTGAATTGGTTCGAAATATGTACTATCTAACCTAACATCCACTGCTGTTATTACTAAGTTGAAACATCGTTTCTGAATACACGGTAGTCCACACAAACTTTCTTCTGACAATGGTACTCAATTCACTAGCCAGTTGTTTCAAAAATTTGCAAAAGAATGGGACTTTGTACATGTGACTAGTAGTCGTGAATATCATCAGTCATATGGTCTAGCTGAACATGCAGTGCAGAGTGCAAAGCAATTACTTGAAAGGTCAAAGCATAACAATACCAATATATTCTTCAATTTGCTTAATCTTAGAAATGTACCTCGTGTTGATATTCTTGGCTCACATGCTCAAAGACTACTTTCCAGGCAAACTAGAACTATGTTACTTATTTCTTCAAGTTTGTTGCATCTATGAACAATAAAACCATCAAGGCTCAATTGTTTAAGAATTGTAATATCCAGAAAACTCATTTCGACAGATCAACTAAATTACTTTGTCCGTTGAGGGAAGGAGATGTTACGAATTCAGACAACCAAAGGTTTTGATCAAATAGGACAGATAACAGGCATTTGTAATGAGCCGAGATCATACTTGGCAAACTCTGAGGGTGTGGAATATAGGAGGAACCATAGACACCTTCTTCTTGTACCAGAATCATCACCATCATTGCAATCACAACATTGTTTCTGTGATGCAGACTTCAAATCTAAGGGTGAATCAGACACTGTTTCCAGACCAGAATGTGTTCAAATCCTGATTCAATCCCAGAAAATTAATCAAACATTCCACAAGACAATCATTTTGCAGAAGCTGTTCCAGTTGCTAAAGATAATTTCCAGTTTTATGTCACATGATATAGGCGAGTATTAAAGTCTAGTGCGCGATACGCAGCAATGTGAACTTGATTGCATATACATGTGTATTTAGTATTGTATAATGCATGACCAATGACTATTTGTGATTTCTGCATGCCAAATTGTCTCATAACAACTACGTAGTCTATTCCTCAAAGAGGGAAGATATAAATCAGAGAGTAAAGTATGTGCTATATGTTTAAGGAGCATGCAAGGCTGTACGTATAAATTCCTTACATGTGCATTATCTAGTGACATTTTGACGGAGCAGCCAGACAGAGAACATGCATGATCACAGTTGTTAATTTGTATGCAAATTACTTCAGTTAAAGTCAGTCAGCCTCTATAGTGATGTGTTTGTATAAAATAAAGCTGCTTGAATACAACCCATAAAGACTCTTTTATCGTGTACTAGACCCAAAAGTGACAACCAGTATGAAAAGCAGTGGGCTCACAGCTTAACCTTGATGCGCACCCACTCCTACTGGGAACCCTTCTGTGAGACAGATCACTGTTCTTACTTGAGTCATTTAGTTCTTGTACATGGCCTGCATTAATTCTACCAATATTTCTGGGACTTTGAACCACCACAGGACTGCCCAAATCAGTTTTCTTGGGAACTAGTCTTATGTTTTCTCCAAGTCTAGGATTGCCCAGGTGGTCTCTTTCCTCATCTCTAGCCTCTTCTCATCTGTTTGTCCCACTGCAAACATTGGGTCAGTTGTGCTGCATCCTGATCTGAATCCAAACTACTCATCTTCCATCTTACTTTCTACTACTCTGCATATTTAACAGTCACCATCTCTAGAACTTTCATGCAGTGTGACAGGAGTTTGATACCACTGTATTTCCCACAGTTGTGGATGTCCTCTTTGTTCTTGTACACTGGTCTATTCTTCAGTTATTTGGGATACACTTTCCTCTCCATACTACTATGAGTACCTATGTTACCCTGAGGTGCCATTTCACCCCTATCTCACTTAACATCTTGAGCATATCTACTATGACCTCATCTGTGCCTGCTGCTTTCCTTGACTTCATTTCCTAAGTGCTGTTCTTATTTCTTCTAGGGTGGGCTCCTCTTCTTTCTTTTATTGTAGGCCGTGTCTGTAGCAGTACAGCTTCTGTGGGATTTTCTTCATTTAGAAGCTGCTGGGAGTACTCTTTCCAAAAGCCTTTGTGTCCTGTGGACTGGTTAGCACGCTGTTGCTGGTATGCCTTATGAAGGTTGACTGACTATCCTCTATATATTTCTGTCGTAATCTTGCAGCCTTATAAAGTTTCTCTGTGGTATCTACCAGGTCACTTTCCAGAAGATGGTAGACTGCCTCTGAAGCCTTATTTTCTATTACAACTCCTCATTTAGCTGTTTTGTTAGTCAACCACTATATTTTCTTAGCCTAATCCACCTTATCTATCTGTCACTTTTTTCCCTGCGCTCCTTCTTTCTTTTGATTACTTTCTGTACTTCTGCATTCCACCACCAGCTTTCCTTATGAGCTTTATTTCCATACCTGGCTTGGCCACATATCTGTTCTACAGTCCTTACACATGATGTTTTGAGGTTCTGCCATTCTCCTTAATCTTCAGCTATTTCCTCTTCTTCCTGATGTGATACAGCACTGTGTAATTCCTTGAAATGCTGTGCTTTCTCTCCAGTCAACATCCAGGTCTTCAACCTAGTCTCTGTTGACCTTAGAACCTTCCCTGACCAGTGCTTGCAGATGATTGTGGCAACAAGTGGTTTATGCTGTGGGATGACTGTTTCATTGGGAATGACTTTATAGTCATTGATTCTACCCCAGTGTGCCCTGCTCACTAGGAGGAAGACAACCTGAGTTACAATGTTGGCCATTCGTTTATGTGATCTTCTTACTGTTTCTCTTAATGAACCAAGTGTTGGCCAACATTAAGCCGTTTGCAAGACAGAAGTCTAGAAATGGCCTGTCCTTTATTTCTGTTGCCTACCCTTGTAGACCCAGGCAGTCCTCATAGCCTGATTTAGCTGTCCCAATATGCACATTCAGGTCATCCATTATCAACACCAATACCTGTTGTCTTGCTTTATCTAGTAGATCTTGCAACTGCTGTATCAACGGACTCTTCTTCATTATCAACAGCCCTGCATAAGCTAACAGTAAAAATAGTGCTTTATCCTTACAGTTCAGTCTGATGACCAAGAGCCTCTCACTAATTCTGATGACGTCCTTACTGTATTCTGAAGAACTTCTATCACCACATTTCCCACACCATTTCTAGTCTGTCCTTCTCCTGAGTAGTAGAATCTGCATCCCAAGCCAATTGGCTTTGCTGCACTGCCCTTCCATCTTGTCTCTAGGGTACACAAGATGCCCAGCCTCCTCCTTGCCGTCATGTCATCGACATACAAGCTGCATCCTGTCAGTAAACCTGCATTGAGTTTAGCATTTCTTAGTTAATGATTAGCAGGTTGATTTGTTTTACATCCAGGTTTTGCTAAATAGAGCTATCCCAGGTAGCCCAAGTTGGGCAACTAGAGACTGAAAGTCAGTAGTTTATTGGCCCAAGGCTGCTGGGCTTTATGGCGGGCCCACACTGGCCAATCACTGCACATAGACTCCACTAAGAATGCTTCCCACCATTGACATGAGTACCTGGTGTAAGTCAGGGCAGGATAGGTATTCAACCCACTTAGCACAGGCAAATACTTATGCCCATTTTTGGTGACATTAGTCAACACAATCAAATCACCTACAGCCATTTTTAACACCATCAAGTGGCTAGTCATGATGCAGCACACTGTGTGGCACATGTTCTAGTTTGAGGATACTGTGCACCACGGTTGATGCTCAGTGCTGTTGGTGTTGGTGACATTTAGAATCTGTGCTGCTGCCCAAAAATCCATTCTTGGGTAAGTTTGAGGTGCAAACAGTCAGCATGTTTTTAGGAGATAGGAGGAACCCCAAAGAGAAATAGGGAGAACAAGCAAACTCCATATAGGCATTGGCTGGAGGTCACACACAAACCTCGTACCTCGTCCATGGGATGCACAGACCTTAACCAGTATGCCAGCTAGTCAGTCTAACTTTAATCTGTTTCTTTTACTTTTGTAATTCTGTGTTGTCTTGTTTCACAGCCTGCGATGGACCTGAACAATCAGCTTAAGTGTTCTTCCATGGAGAAACAAATCCAGTCAATCAATTAATCAATCAATACATACATAAAGAAACAAGCATCAGTGTTGTCAAAATATTACAGCACTCCTTGAAACTTGACATTGCCTAGTGAACCTGTAACTCGTATTGAAAATGTAGCCAATTAAAATCAAGGTTGCGTTACTGGGATGTGTCTTCTTTTTGTGACTAAAAGAAAGTGAAAGCCACACGTGCATTAGTGCATATTCAAGTACAAATTATAGCACTCTGTTCAACAGAAAAATAGCAAACAGAAAGCAGCTCAGGTACTCTGTTGTTATTCCAGGCTGCATATTGTAACAATAGCATTTTTATACTGTGATCACATGCAAGACATGGCCTGACAAATCTACATCCGGTGCATGCAGATGAACATCCTAAATTTGACAGCATGCAGAACTACATACTCAAAAATGTGCACAAAATAAGAGAAACGAAACCCATGGCTGGTTTAACATCCTAACGAGGATGGGTGACCACTGGTAAGAGTAGCCACTGCCTTCAGTACTGCAGATGTTCCCAGAGATCATTATCATTGTTCAAGCTCCACTAGCACTGGACCAGCGGTATCACAATCTGATCATTCTTCCTTAGTTTACTGTTTTTCTGCTAGAGGTGCAGACATGTTGTTAGTTTGGAAAATCGGATGGAAAAAACACTGCTCATGTCATATCATGGGAGGGCACAGATGTGTAGCTGGTTTAAGTGGAGGGATTACTTTGTACTTTTCCCCATTGGTGATTTTTTTCTGACAAGCTGGAGTAGGTCCGTTTGCTCTTCTGCTTTCCTTCAGTGCAGGGTCCACATCCATTGCCCATGTCTAACTCAGCTGTAGTTCTACAGCGCGATGAGAGGGGGATGTAGTGATTACAGCATTTGTCTCCTCTCATACTGTGCAGGGTCCACATCCATTGCTCATGTCTAACTCAGATGTAGTTCTGCAGCGTGATGGGAGGGGGATGTAGTGATTACAGCATTTGTCTCCTCTCATACTGTGCAGGGTCCACATCCATTGCCCATGTCTAACACAGCTGTAGTTCTGCAGCATGATGGGAGGGGGATGTAGTGATTACAGCATTTGTCTCCTCTCATACTGTGTAGGGTCCACATCCATTGCCCATGTCTAACTCAGCTGTAGTTCTGCAGCGTGATGAGAGGGGGATGTAGTGATGACAGCATTTGTCTCCTCTCATACTGTGCAGGGTCCACATCCATTGCCCATGTCTAACTCAGCTGTAGTTCTGCAGCGTGATGAGAGGGTGATGTAGTGATTACAGCATTTGTCTCCTCTAATACTGTGCAGGGTCCACATCCGTTGCCCATGTCTAACTCAGCTGTAGTTCTGCAGCGTGATAAGAGGGGGATGTAGTGATTACAGCATTTGTCTCCTCTCATACTGTGCAGGGTCCACATCCATTGCCCATGTCTAACTCAGCTGTAGTTCTGCAGCGTGATGAGGGGGATGTAGTGATTACAGCATTTGTCTCCTCTCATACTGTGCAGGGTCCACATCCATTGCCCATGTCTAACTCAGCTGTAGTTCTGCAGCGTGATGAGAGGGGGATGTAGTGATTACAGCATTTGTCTCCTCTCATAGTGTGCAGGGTCCACATCCATTGCCCATGTCTAACTCAGCTGTAGTTCTGCAGAGTGATGAGAGGGTGATGTAGTGATTACAGCAATTGTCTTCTATTATACTGTGCAGGGTCCACATCCATTGCCAATGCCTATCTCAGCTGTAGTTTTGCAGCGTGATGAGAGGGGGATGTAGTGATTACAGCATTTGTCTCCTCTCATACTGTGCAGGGTCCACATCCATTGCCCATGTCTAACTCAGCTGTAGTTCTGCAGCGTGATGCGAGGGGGATGTAGTGATTACAGCATTTGTCTTCTCTCATACTGTGCAGGGTCCACATCCATTGCCCATGTCTAACTCAGCTGTAGTTCTGCAGCGTGATGAGAGGGGGATGTAGTGATTACAGCATTTGTCTCCTCTCATATTGTGCAGGGTCCACATCCATTGCCCATGTCTAACTCAGCTGTAGTTCTGCAGCGTGATGAGAGGGTGATGTAGTGATTACAGCATTTGTCTCCTCTCATACTGTGCACGGTCCACATCCATTGCCCATGTCTAACTCAGCTGTAGTTCTGCATCGTGATGAGAGGGTGATGTAGTGATTACAGCATTTGTCTCCTCTCATACTGTGCAGGGTCCACATCCATTGCCCATGTCTAACTCAGCTGTAGTTCTGCAGTGTGATGAGAGGGTGATGTAGTGATTACAGCATTTGTCTCCTCTCGTACTGTGCAGGGTCCACATCCATTGCCCATGTCTAACTCAGCTGTAGTTCTGCAGCGTGTTGAGAGGGGGATGTAGTTATTACAGCATTTGTCTCCTCTCATACTGTGCAAGGTCCATGTCTGTTGCCCATGCCTAACTCAGCTGTAGTTCTGCAGAGTGATGAGAGGGGGATGTAGTGATTACAGCATTTGTCTCCTCTCATACTGTGCAGAGTCCACATCCATTGCCCATATCTAACTCAGCTGTAGTTCTGCAGCGTGATGAGAGGGGGATGTAGTGATTACAGCATTTGTCTCTCTCATACTGTGCAGGGTCCACATCCATTGCCCATGTCTAACTCATCTGTAGTTCTGCAGCGTGATGAGAGGGGGATGTAGTGATTACAGCATTTGTCTCCTCTCATACTGTGCAGGGTCCACATCCATTGCCCATGTCTAACTCAGCTGTAGTTCTGCAGCATGATGAGAGGGGGATGTAGTAATTACAGCATTTGTCTCCTCTCATACTGTGCAGGGTCCACATCCATTGCCCATGTCTAACTCAGCTGTAGTTTTGCAGTGTGATGAGAGGGTGATGTAGTGATTACAGCATTTGTCTCCTCTCATACTGTGCAGGGTCCACATCCATTGCCCATGTCTAACTCAGCTGTAGTTCTGCAGCGTGATGAGAGGGGGATGTAGTTATTACAGCATTTGTCTCCTCTCATACTGTGCAGAGTCCACGTCTGTTGCCCATGCCTAACTCAGCTGTAGTTCTGCAGAGTGATGAGAGGGGGATGTAGTGATTACAGCATTTGTCTCCTCTCATACTGTGCAGGGTCCACATCCATTGCCCATGTCTAACTCAGCTGTAGTTCTGCAACGTGATGAGAGGGGGATGTAGTGATTACAGCATTTGTCTCTCTCATACTTTGCAGGATCCATATCCATTGCCCATGTCTAACTCATCTGTAGTTCTGCAGTGTGATGAGAGGGTGATGTAGTGATTACAGCATTTGTCTCCTATTATACTTCAAATGAGAGCACTTGTCTTGCACAATTAGTCCAAAC
This sequence comes from Protopterus annectens, assembly GCF_019279795.1. NCBI lineage: Eukaryota > Metazoa > Chordata > Ceratodontiformes > Protopteridae > Protopterus > Protopterus annectens. The sequence goes on along the minus strand of NC_056743.1, from coordinate 1,724,781,947 downwards.
AGTGGTCAGCAGCTTCATCTGACAAGGCAGTCCAGTCTCCTGCATTCATTTAATACACAGAACTATATTACTCCATTTCAGAAATAAGCAGTCACTGTATTCTGGTGAAATTCTGAATGGGGTTCCTCCACAAAAATTGATTCTCTTATCTCCATTCTCCTTTGGAATACCAGTTACCTATCACTATAAACAAGAAACCTGGGAACACTAGGGTTTCTGTTATTAGTCATCCCTCTGTGTGCCCCTGCAACTACTAGTTGGTTATTCAGACAGACTACTAAGGCCTGTTCCTTTTGAATAAAACTGAGTGGATCCATCCCTTCCTATTATGACTGGTGATCTACTGTTGATGTCTCTCTACTGATCTGGATATCTTCTGAAGCTAAGTGTAATATTTGCCACTGGCCACATTTAATTCTGTGATGTGCTAATGGAAGGCTTGAGTTATCAATGTCAAGGCTTTGATAATGTATTGGAGATCTCCTATTCCATCTGTCTGTTGTAACAAAGAAATTACTATTTTAACCTTCCTTCAGCCATTAGATAAACAGCTCAAGATTATCTGAATCATACATTAACTGTAACATAATAAGTACCACTATTAAGCTAATTGCTTAACTCAGAACTTTGAGCTGAATAATAACTCATTTCAAACTTGGGATGTACCATGTGAAGCCCTTGATTATGTTAACATGACAGTTTCTTATGCACATCCTCTTTATTGATGCAGAGACTTTGTGCACACTACCAGCTTCATCAGCAGGTATTTCAGACTGCACCAAAGAAAAACAAACCAGATCACATGACTCACATTCTATACTGAGCACATTAGGGCTAAGCCACTTATTTCTTAAAGAGACACTCTCTGCATTACATCTGTTTCTGACATTAAGATGCCAATACTAGCAGCACATGGAAGGCTTCAGTCTTTAATCTCACACCTTCTCTCTTTACTGATGTCTACCACAGGTTGCTAAGGTTACTACTATGTGAAACACCAATCATTCCCTGGTCAAGGCTTCTTGCTGCAATTTCAGATGTTATGTATTAATTTAACATTTGTGTACTGGGAAAGTCCAACTAAAACAGAGCCTATTTTCAGTAATGGCCCGGAGAGAAGCACTCCAGATGCATGTCTTTGGAATGTGGGTGGAAACCGGAACACCCAGAGGCAACCCATGTGAATGGAGGGAGGACATGCAGACTCCAGACTGATGGCACCCCAGCCGAGAATTGAACCAGAAAACCTCTTGCTGTGAGGAGACAATGCTAACTACTGCAAAACTGCATCACCGATACCGAGGTCTTGAGTAGAGTGAATTTAGACTTCACATTCTCATTCTTCCCAGTTATATAGCAATAGTTTTTCTAGGGGTGGGAGTTGAACTCATCTTTCACAAAACATTAGCTAATTCCCAGAGGATAAGGTAGTCACAATCAAGTCTCCGTTCACTGATGTGATACTTCTGGGAATTTTGTGGAACAAAAATCATAAAATGACTTCCTTAGATGACATGGATGTCTATGTCATCAAGACCCCATGTGCGAAAGGGGAGTTGCTCCTCCATTCTCTTAATAAATATAATCAAACTTGAGAAGTTTTTTACAAACTGATAAAGCACTGGATCCTTTAAACATGAGATGAAGTTAATGAAGAATCAAAAAAGCTACTGTAAGATGTCAGTAGCATCTGTTATCAAATTAATGTCATACATTGCTCTTTCTACAATTCTTGTTATAACTGTTTACAACAGTATTCTAGTTCAAAAAGACAATATTATGAATCTATTGGTGTTAGCATATATCACTTTGTAAGATCATTTACAATGTGGGTTACCTAGTGTATTGCAAAAAGAGGTTCACTAAGAACAGACTGCTGCATATCGGACCAATGTTTTACTGTATTATATTCAGCTGACTATCTTACAATTTATGGTAGTTTTGAGTCTGATCGATGTTTAGATGTATTAGGAAAGTATCTGTCTGCCTGTGATGACATGATTGACAGACCTCAATGCTTTGCCAGAGATGGCCTGCATCTGTCACCCCTGGGCTTACGAATACTGGCCAAGGCTCTTGCCACCCCTATAGTGCCTTTTTAGGTGGTGTTCCAAAGACCAAATTACCACCATAACAGCTACAAACAAATGCAATCTGAGGGTCATGTTGCTCAATGCTAGAAGTCTAAATCTCAAAAATGCACTTGCTCGAGGCACTCCTTAAAATGGAGAACATCGACATTTGTGCTGTAACACAGACCTAGTTCAAGGCAGCAGAAAGCACCCCTGCACTACTAGGCTATAACTCATTCCACACCTTTTGGCCGCAGATCTTAGACTAAAGCTCCAAAGGCAGTGGTGTTTCCATATTTATAAAGGATGCGCACATCTCCAGACTGGTAGTCCAACATAACGAATCAGAGATACTTTAGGTGCAGCTAACATTGGGTAAGAAAGCAGTTTCAGGTCGTAGCCTGCTATAGGTCCCCAACAATGTCCCAAGACTCACACTCCACATTCCTAAGCACCCTGGAGAATATTAGGGTCCAACCTAACAATCTCTTACTAGGTGACTTCAACTACCCCTCCATTAACTGGGTAAACTACTCATGTACCAATACACTTGCCCAATGTGTCCTAGAGTTCATTAATTCCAATGCCCTGGACCAGCTTGTTGTTACCCCCACTAGAAGTAGCAACATCCCTGACTTGGTCATTACTAACAAGGATGACTGTTGCTCTACACCAATAGTCAGCTCCTCCCTGGTTAGATCTGACCACAAACTAATCACCTTGGAAATCCACATCCCTCCCACCCCCCAGCAAAGGTAACCACCATGAAAAACTTTTCCATAGCTAAATTTGGGATCCTAGAAACAGAGGTGGCTAACTTCACAGCACCCATGCAAATGGAGAATAGTTGTGTGACTGCAGAATCATACACCAATGCACTGTACGAACACATACACAAATGCATGGATCTCACCATAACCAATAGAATCAAGACACTCTCCTCCAAAAAAAAGGAAGCCAATCTGGTGGTCCCCTACCATAAACAAACTCTACAACAGAAGGAGGAAACTGATGCGGAATAAGGTGAAGTCCTAAGACTGGAAAAACTCCCTTATTTGCCTCAACAAAAAGCTGAGATCCTTCATCAAATACTCTAAAGCTAGGTATGAAAACAGAATTGCAGCAGTGAGTAAAGACAACCACATGGCCTTCTATAGTTATGTAAAGAATCTCCATGGCAAAACCCAGATTTGCTCTGAGCTACTGCACAATGGTACCTCCTATACCAAACCAGCAGATATTGCCAGTATACTGGCCGACAGATTCAGTGCCAACTTTATCCCCCCAAAGGACCAATCACAATAGCAAGAATACAGCTTCTATGGGACCTGACAATATCACTAGTTGTGTTCTACATGAACTAATGAGTGAACTGGCACCTCACCTGTGTGCCCTGTTCAATCACAGCCTCACCTCAGGCTTTGTCCCTGCCGAATGGCGCACTGCTACAGTCATCCATCTCCATAAAGGAGGAGCAACTACAGACCCTGGGAACTATCGCCCCATTAGCCTGACAAGTCTGATATGCAAAGCTATGGAACGCATCATCATGGACCTAATAAACAAGGAAATAGGGAATCTCCAAACTCTGAATCCCACACAGTTTGTTTTTGTGAAGGGTAGATCATGCCTGCTCAACTTGGTCGACTGCTTTAAGTCAGTCACCAGTGCTGTGGATGAAGGAAAGGTGGTTCATACAGCCTACCTTGATCTGGCCAAGGCTTTTGATACCATTCCCCACTCAGGAATCACAGAAAAACTCACTAAGCTTGGCATCAACCCCTATATCACTAGGTGGGTTGCAAACTGGCTCACAGATAGAACCCACAATGTGAAAGTAGCTGACTCCAAGTCAGACTTCTGATTAGTCATGAGTGGAGTCCAACTGGGTTCAGTCCTGGGTCCCCTACTGTTTGGTATCTACTTCTCTGAAGTCCAGGCCAACACGAAGGGACTCTGGCTGACAAAGTTTGCAGACAATTGCAAGTTGGGAGCTATTATTAACTCTCCAAGTGATGTTGACATCCTACAGAATGGCCTCACTGTGACCAACGACTGGTGTCAGAACCATGGCCTTAAGCTCAATGCCAAAAAATGTGTTTCCCA